>NC_041377.1:1432500-1597500 GCF_900634415.1 Cottoperca gobio | reverse complement strand
GAGGTCATGGGGGGAAACCTTTAAACTGAATAATCATTCATTTTGTGCCAGTTAAAAGGACGTAAACTAATAAATAAGAGAGTAACTTGTGTTAAAGTAAACTGGATTTAATTGTACAAGAACCTAATTTGGAAGCACCTGATGTAGAAAGATGAATCACAACTCTTGTGTTTTTAATACCAAACTTCCATCTAAATCTGTGGCAGTGAACAACAACAGGACTCAGACGTATCTTCTACTGTTCTCTGACTCCTATAGGTTAATATGGAAACTTAAATTTAATAATTCAGTTTATGATTTTGAATCAACTCTAAACTTCAAATACATGTGGGTTCATGTGTTTAGAAATCAAAGTAGGAACTCTCCCAGTGAGAGATTAAATTACCTAAAAATCCAGGCGAGTTCTGCATTGCTTACACATCGTTAACAATAAGTGACAATTAGATGTGTGATAAATAAATAAATATAAACCACCAACCTGCATCTGACAACACGGCCAGGCTGATCACAAATACAATCAACATATCTTCTTGTGTAAAGGAATAATCCGAAATATGTGAGAAGAGGGAGAAAATCCGCAGGAGTTATTTAGACATCAAGTATGTAAAGATTTCATCCACGGTGGCAAAAAAAGAAACTAGTGCGTAGGGTTCAAATCCAGTGTGGACTTTCTCTTTCACTCAGCTGCGATCCAATAAGCCGATAATAACTGGTGAAGAAACAACATGATCCCGGACGGTGTGTGGTGTCCCGCTGAGAGAGGAGAAGAGAGGAGATGAAGTGACCGGGTGCTTCGGGACCTGCAGCGTGTTTCATTTCCCTGCAGTGTGCGCCTGCCTGCTGCCCGCTCTGCCCCTGCAGATCTATTTCTAAGGAGCGCAGAGAGACAGAGAGTTGTGTAGTGACAGCAGCAGCTCCGCCTCTCCTCTGCATTTTTTCCTCGCATTTAAAGGAACATTCCAGATTGTGTGCAGCAGCGCTGACATGGATGGAGTCCACAACCTGCTCCTCGCGCCGGGCGGGGCTTCCAACATGAGCGTCCATGAGGAGCCTCCAGGGGGCCTTTGTGAGGGAGTCGAACAGGATAAGGATTAGAGGTGTCTGATGAGAGCTTTTACTCCATCCAACCATACAACTTCTCTGTGGTGGAGTACACACTTAATGTACCTGATATTCATGCATATTAACACACTTAATGTACCTGATATTCATGCATATTAACTCACTTAATGTACCTGATATTCATTCATATTAACTCACTTAATGTACCTGATATTCATTCATATTAACTCACTTAATGTACCTGATATTCATTCATATTAACACACTTAATGTACCTGATATTCATTCATATTAACACACTTAATGTACCTGATATTCATTCATATTAACACACTTAATGTACCTGATATTCATTCATATTAACACACTTAATGTACCTGATATTCATTCATATTAACACACTTAATGTACCTGATATTCATGCATATTAACTCACTTAATGTACCTGATATTCATTCATATTAACACACTTAATGTACCTGATATTCATGCATATTAACACACTTAATGTACCTGATATTCATTCATATTAACACACTTAATGTACCTGATATTCATTCATATTAACACACTTAATGTACCTGATATTCATTCATATTAACTCACTTAATGTACCTGATATTCATTCATATTAACACACTTAATGTACCTGATATTCATTCATATTAACTCACTTAATGTACCTGATATTCATGCATATTAACACACTTAATGTACCTGATATTCATGCATATTAACACACTTAATGTACCTGATATTCATGCATATTAACTCACTTAATGTACCTGATATTCATGCATATTAACTCACTTAATGTACCTGATATTCATTCATATTAACACACTTAATGTACCTGATATTCATTCATATTAACACACTTAATGTACCTGATATTCATGCATATTAACTCACTTAATGTACCTGATATTCATGCATATTAACTCACTTAATGTACCTGATATTCATTCATATTAACTCACTTAATGTACCTGATATTCATGCATATTAACACACTTAATGTACCTGATATTCATTCATATTAACTCACTTAATGTACCTGATATTCATTCATATTAACTCACTTAATGTACCTGATATTCATGCATATTAACTCACTTAATGTACCTGATATTCATTCATATTAACTCACTTAATGTACCTGATATTCATTCATATTAACACACTTAATGTACCTGATATTCATTCATATTAACACACTTAATGTACCTGATATTCATTCATATTAACTCACTTAATGTACCTGATATTCATTCATATTAACACACTTAATGTACCTGATATTCATTCATATTAACTCACTTAATGTACCTGATATTCATTCATATTAACTCACTTAATGTACCTGATATTCATTCATATTAACTCACTTAATGTACCTGATATTCATTCATATTAACACACTTAATGTACCTGATATTCATTCATATTAACACACTTAATGTACCTGATATTCATTCATATTAACACACTTAATGTACCTGATATTCATTCATATTAACACACTTAATGTACCTGATATTCATTCATATTAACTCACTTAATGTACCTGATATTCATGCATATTAACACACTTAATGTACCTGATATTCATGCATATTAACTCACTTAATGTACCTGATATTCATTCATATTAACTCACTTAATGTACCTGATATTCATGCATATTAACACACTTAATGTACCTGATATTCATGCATATTAACACACTTAATGTACCTGATATTCATTCATATTAACTCACTTAATGTACCTGATATTCATGCATATTAACTCACTTAATGTACCTGATATTCATTCATATTAACTCACTTAATGTACCTGATATTCATGCATATTAACTCACTTAATGTACCTGATATTCATTCATATTAACTCACTTAATGTACCTGATATTCATGCATATTAACTCACTTAATGTACCTGATATTCATGCATATTAACACACTTAATGTACCTGATATTCATTCATATTAACTCACTTAATGTACCTGATATTCATTCATATTAACACACTTAATGTACCTGATATTCATTCATATTAACTCACTTAATGTACCTGATATTCATGCATATTAACACACTTAATGTACCTGCTATTCATTCATATTAACACACTTAATGTACCTGATATTCATGCATATTAACTCACTTAATGTACCTGCTATTCATTCATATTAACACACTTAATGTACCTGATATTCATTCATATTAACTCACTTAATGTACCTGATATTCATGCATATTAACTCACTTAATGTACCTGATATTCATGCATATTAACTCACTTAATGTACCTGATATTCATGCATATTAACACACTTAATGTACCTGATATTCATGCATATTAACTCACTTAA
Source organism: Cottoperca gobio (assembly GCF_900634415.1). Taxonomy (NCBI): domain Eukaryota; kingdom Metazoa; phylum Chordata; class Actinopteri; order Perciformes; family Bovichtidae; genus Cottoperca; species Cottoperca gobio. The sequence continues at coordinate 1,594,060 of NC_041377.1, read as the reverse complement.
TGTACCTGATATTCATTCATATTAACTCACTTAATGTACCTGATATTCATTCATATTAACTCACTTAATGTACCTGATATTCATTCATATTAACACACTTAATGTACCTGATATTCATTCATATTAACACACTTAATGTACCTGATATTCATTCATATTAACACACTTAATGTACCTGATATTCATGCATATTAACTCACTTAATGTACCTGATATTCATTCATATTAACACACTTAATGTACCTGATATTCATTCATATTAACACACTTAATGTACCTGATATTCATTCATATTAACTCACTTAATGTACCTGATATTCATGCATATTAACACACTTAATGTACCTGATATTCATTCATATTAACTCACTTAATGTACCTGATATTCATTCATATTAACACACTTAATGTACCTGATATTCATGCATATTAACTCACTTAATGTACCTGATATTCATGCATATTAACACACTTAATGTACCTGATATTCATTCATATTAACACACTTAATGTACCTGATATTCATTCATATTAACACACTTAATGTACCTGATATTCATTCATATTAACACACTTAATGTACCTGATATTCATTCATATTAACACACTTAATGTACCTGATATTCATTCATATTAACTCACTTAATGTACCTGATATTCATGCATATTAACACACTTAATGTACCTGATATTCATGCATATTAACACACTTAATGTACCTGATATTCATGCATATTAACTCACTTAATGTACCTGATATTCATGCATATTAACTCACTTAATGTACCTGATATTCATTCATATTAACACACTTAATGTACCTGATATTCATGCATATTAACACACTTAATGTACCTGATATTCATTCATATTAACTCACTTAATGTACCTGATATTCATTCATATTAACTCACTTAATGTACCTGATATTCATTCATATTAACTCACTTAATGTACCTGATATTCATTCATATTAACACACTTAATGTACCTGATATTCATTCATATTAACACACTTAATGTACCTGATATTCATTCATATTAACACACTTAATGTACCTGATATTCATTCATATTAACTCACTTAATGTACCTGATATTCATGCATATTAACACACTTAATGTACCTGATATTCATTCATATTAACTCACTTAATGTACCTGATATTCATTCATATTAACACACTTAATGTACCTGATATTCATGCATATTAACACACTTAATGTACCTGATATTCATGCATATTAACACACTTAATGTACCTGATATTCATTCATATTAACTCACTTAATGTACCTGATATTCATTCATATTAACACACTTAATGTACCTGATATTCATTCATATTAACACACTTAATGTACCTGATATTCATGCATATTAACACACTTAATGTACCTGATATTCATTCATATTAACACACTTAATGTACCTGATATTCATGCATATTAACACACTTAATGTACCTGATATTCATTCATATTAACTCACTTAATGTACCTGATATTCATGCATATTAACTCACTTAATGTACCTGATATTCATGCATATTAACTCACTTGATGTCAAAGTAGAAGTACTTATTACGCAGAATTGCCATCTTAGAATCATAGTATGTATTATATAATTGGAAGTGATGCTTTAATATACTTAGATTTTAATATTGTACATTTTAATGACTTTATACTGCTGGGTAGCTTAATGCACGATCATTTATCATAATGCATTAATATTTTTGTATTAGTAATGTAAATCTGCAACTATATAAATATTCAAGTTCTTTCCAGCTCCATCATATTAATACCAGGTGTCCATGACATGGCAAAGTTTGGAACCCCCCCTGTGCAGACCACGTGGCGCCTGATGAAAAGCTGAGATGGGGCGTAAGCGAGTGCTCATATCCACATTTCTGACTAATTGGCTTTGGATGGAGAGAGCGCACACAAAGTGATGCTGCTGACGCACTTCAAATGGTTGCTCAGCTGCGACCTTTGTTGACAACATTGTTGGTGTCCTTACAAAACCAGTGGAATATGCAAGCCAAATATATTGCATGCTTTTTAATTCCAGTTCTGCTTACATGGCAGTCTCCTCCCAACAAAGCTGCTCAACAGCCCATAAAAAGAAGAGAGATAAAGGCCTTCACATATAAAAGCTTTAAAGTACCACGTCTTTGATGATGGGCGTGACAGCTTGTGTTCCAGCCTGCATGAGGAATATGGATCGCTGTGCAGGCTGCAGGCTGCCCCCCTGTGCTCAGTAATGGTACAAAGAAATGGATGTTGTAAAACTGTTCTTTCCTCTCCGGCCCGTTTGGGTCAAGCTCCACTGGACACAGCATGGCTTTGGCTTCTCTGTCTGCTGTGTAATCAGACCGTGACCTGCTTTCTGTGCATCTGACCCGTGTCCAATAAGCAGTGATGCCAAATGAAACTATCTCACCTGTTCACTTTGTTCTGTCTGTCCTGCAGCAGTCAGTGCTGCTGCTCCGTGTGAAGCAGTCATTGTGATACAATCAGCCGAACGATACGGCAAAGAAGAGTGTAGAAGTGTGGAAACCTCACTTTGTTTATCATAGGTCGGCCCTTTCCCAAAATACCAACACTCCTGCAGGCCCGTTCTGCTCTGCAGACTTCAAAGGGCTGTTTGGCATCAGACTGGAATGATCCGTCGGGCCTCTCCAACACAGCCGTCTTCCTCCAAATGATGATACCAACAAGCATCACACATTGTTCGAGTTCATAGACTGACTCTGAGCCACACAGGATGGCTATCTCCCCTTTCAGCCTGGGGGGGGTGGTGAAAACATTTTTGTGGTCATTTTGTATCTCCTCCTGGTCGCTTTGCATCTCGATGTGGTAATCTTTGTCTCTTTGTGGTCGTTTTGCGTCGCTTTATGGTTATTTTTAGTCTCTTTGTGGTCACTTTTCTTCTCTTTGTGATCCTTTGAGTTTCTTTATGGACATTTTGATATGGCCACCACTCTGCCCCTGCTCTCAACACACACCCACACACACATTGTTATCGTGCCATAACTGACACAGTGACTGACTGACGGATTGGTTAATTACACGGAGGACAACTCAAAAGGAGAGACAAGAAAAATAGGCTAAATGATGTAAGGACATGAGCATTTCAAACATGCAAAGAAAGCTCTAGTGCAATTTCAGAGGAATTTTCTGACAGAACCCAGCCCTTCACTGTAGGAAGTTAGATGTCAGGTTTATTCAAAGTATCAGGTTTGAACTTGTTGGATGCTTTAGTAACAGTCGAACGCTTTAACACAGAAAAATGAGTGAAATCTTCAGACTCTTTGTGCCTGGAGAGAAATAGCTGCAGTGCACGACCCAGATGTGACAGTCATTTCACTTTTTTTGCCCAACTGGGTCAGAGTTCATGAATATTGAATCATTCTTTGGCGAGCTTCATGTTAACGTGAAATATTCTATAGAGCAGGTGTTGCATGTATAGAAGTTCAACTCAGGACAGATAGAGAGATTGACAGTGACGCTGGATATAGTTCAGAAGAAAAAAATACATGTCTTCATTTGCTTTGGACTCAGCCTTACTTTAATCATATGACACATTTTAAAAGAATGTCCTTTCAAGCATATTATCATGATGCAAGAGGGAATAACACACCTCAGAAAGTAATATAAGGTCACTTTCAACTCTTCTGAGGATCACAGACTCACATTCAGTTGTTACAGCTAGAAATTAAATGATTAATTGATTAGTAAATTAACAGAAAAACATATATATATACTATATACTACAATATTGCACTTTTTACTCCACTACAATTGTATGACAACTTTAATTACTACTTACTTTACAAATTATATGTTTGCATACAAAAACAAATTAAAGGATTATAAATTATGCTTTTTTTTAATAAATGAAACTATCCAACAGTATATATAAGTAAAGCTGAAAAGGATTAGTTGGTAATTGCTCCCTTAATTTAATTAATTGGCAACATTTTTATTGATTCTTTGGAGGAGCCAAAATGAAGAATAAATAAAAATTACGTTAAATTTACCAAAAATAAATAAATGTGGGCATTCATTATTTGATCAAATAGGACATAAATTGTTAAGGTGTCGCTTTCAGTCAAGGAGGCCACTTTGACTATAATATTATAGATAATCTTCAGTGTTAATTTAGTCTTTTAATCTTTCTAATCTTTAATAATTTAATCTTCAATGTTAATTTAATTTCGGCGTTCAGTGATTTACGCGGCAGTGCACACTCCCGCCACCAGGGGGCAGTGTGCAGACTCCTCAGAGGTCAAAGGGTAGTACTTCCTGTTTGGCGGTAAAGCGTGTGCTGCTCTGCTTTGGGAAGTGCAAACGTTTTTGTGACGAACATATATTCCATTTATTCATTTCCAGACAGCATTAAGTAGAATAAAAATGGTGAGTACATCTTACACATATTTACTATCAATTCATTATATGTTTTGTGGGATTGTTTTCGCTATAGATAGTAGCGTGTTCGCTAGTTAGCATTGAGCTACGTTAGCTTCTCATTCATGAATTAATGTGAATGACTGGATGCCTTACTTTTCTGCACATAGTGTACCATTTAACATTTAATTACGAAAACAGGAATACGGTCGATGTTTTACTTTATTCGGCGGCAGAAGTTCACATAAACGGGAAATGATGCGCCGCTTTGTTTAGGTTTGGCCCGATTTCTGTGGAGACAAAGTACCAAACTCCATTACAAAACCTTTCAATTTAGCTAGCGTGTGCTTATCTACAATAAGTATTTGCGCCACCCAAACCACCAGCTTAATTTGTATATTCTACTACCCGCAAAGACAATGTAACATGTTTGTTATGCCGGAATTTACTAATAGACTTGCTGTTTGCCGAAAACCGTAATGTTAAATACTATGAACAAAGTAGTTCAACACTGGGTGTTCTCATAAAAAATGTAGGTTGTAATTTCATACAGTGCAGGCTATACCTGCAGCTTATTTACAGTTCGGCATACACCTAATCACAATACTGTAGCAATACATGCGAATATGTAGGTATATGCATGTGTAGTTAACTAATATAGCTAAAGCGTATAATACTTTTCATCTCTTTCTCTCCATAGAGTTTACCTCTGAACCCAAAACCATTCCTGAACGGCCTGACGGGCAAGCCAGTGATGGTGAAGCTGAAGTGGGGTATGGAGTATAAGGGCTACCTGGTGTCTGTGGATGGATACATGAATATGCAGGTGAGAACTACTTTTTGTATATGCCTTGTTCCTTTACAAATGTTATTTATCAACACTGACATGTGCCATCCTTGCTTGCACAAAGAGAATGTTTTACTAAAGTTCTCTTGGAATATTTGTTGATCCACTGCTAAATAATATTTTCATGAATTCACACTTTACTCCTCGTGTGCAGCCCACAAGAGTTATAACACTTATATTACGCATCACAGCCATTTTTGTGGTGCTGCCTACACGCTGCCCATGAAAGTAGGCTATTGCCGTGAACGTGCAGTGTAACTTGTGTCGACAGTTATTTCATTATCCCAAGCGGCACAATTTTAGATCAGCGCGTGTCCACCATGACCGTGCTAATACACCCTTATTGGTAGCCTCTTGACCTTTTTATATGTACGTGTCTTCCTCGCAGCTGGCAAACACGGAAGAGTATGTGGATGGAGCATTGGCGGGTCATCTCGGTGAAGTGCTTATCAGGTATGAATCTAAAACATTTTCATTCCATAACTAGTTCAGTAGATGCTTCTTTTTCAATCATTTCTTTACGTTTAAGACCTTTTAACACGGTTATTTGAAGTAAGATAATTATGTTTTAAAGGGAAATTAAGTCTTTGCAGCTTCCTAGCTACCTCAACTAATCCGTGTTAATAATTAACACGTCATTCTCCCAAGAAGTCAGTGCTGGAAGCAAAAGGTGCATCAAACTATTATGTATTCCCCCCCCTGCAGCCAGTTATGGCAGCACTGTGCGCTAACGTGTGTTTCAAACCAACAGGTGCAATAATGTTTTGTACATCAGAGGCGTAGAAGAAGAAGAGGAAGACGGAGAAATGAGGGAGTGAAGAAGACTCGGCCCTGTTGTGTGATTGTACCTCGTAGTTGAGTTGATGTGTGTTTGTGTTTTCACCATGTGAAACAAATGAACGGCGGGGGTTTAGGTTATTTTTCAAGCAGTTTTGAAGTTTCTTTTCCTTTTTTTACTGTATGTGAGGCCAATTTTATGTTGTGACTTTGTGATACAGACACAATAAAATGATTATTGTACCCTTTCTTAAACCTGGTTGTGTTTTTTTGCATGTGATATTTAACATTTATGTAAATGTCTCTGTAATTATTACTGGTTGTCTGTGATGTCTGTGGCAGAAGCTCCGCCTCTCTCCGTGCACTTTAAACTCTGCTCTCCTGGACAAATATTTGCCTGTTCCCAAACTAGTTAGAAGCCAGTCGCTGTGAAGTTAAGTATCTTTGCTTTGGATGAATCAAAATGTCCAGTAACTACAGACTACTGGTGGAGAATGCCAAACAGGTGGTTCTGATCTGCAACAGCGGAGAGAAGTTCTTGACCAAACATGGGATGCAAAATCTTTGTGTGATTGAAAATGGGAGCGTAGTGATAGGAAGGTAAGCATCTGAGATTACTGAATACCATGTGACAAGCATGTGGGGGTTACTCTATTACTCTAAATATTCATTACCATTGATATTCACTGTACATGTTGGTCTGAAGGTTAATCCTCTGATTGTAGAACATGTGACCTGCATGTTCAAATCCAAGCTGTGCTATGAAGTTATATTGAAGCAGCTCGTTTCTTCATCCAGTGACGGGCTGATCAAAGCTGTGGGGCCTGCGGAGATCATCCGAGCTCAGTATCCACACTCATGGTTTGATAAAGTGATTGATGCGACAGGCATGTGTGTTCTGCCCGGTGAGTATCAGCTCAGCAGACGTTCATTACATGTTCCAGTTTGTCATTATTAAAGGTACAGTAAATATATTCCATAGTGCAACATTAAAATATATTTTTGCACTAAAGGGAAAGAACAAAAACCTTCAGGGTCTGATGAACAATTTGAGTAAATCTGAAATGTCTAAATCGTGTTTTGCCAATTTTTGAGTTAACTTTTCAATCGTCAAATGTTTTAAAATATTCAGTTAATGTTAATAAATGTGGATGTGATATTTTGCTACGATATTAAACAAGTATAAATATATATATATTTGATTGTTTTGTTTCTTTTTTTAATTACATATATTTATTTCTATATATATATATATATATGTATGTATATGTATATGTTTATATATGTACATATGTATAATATATGTTTATATATGTATAAATATATGTTATATATGTATAAATATGTGTTTATATATGTATATATTTATAGTTAAATAATATATATATATTTATAGTTGCATTTTAAGAAGCGTCTTGTTTCAGGGTTGGTTGACGCCCACACACATCCAGTCTGGGCTGGTGACAGGGTGCATGAATTTGCAATGAAGGTAAATAATTATGTTGGATATGTTTCCACAATTGTTCGAATCTTTCTTCCACATTTGGAGCTGAAAACATTTTTTTTAATGAAATGCATGTTACTCCTGCAGCTGGCAGGTGCCACCTACATGGACGTGCACCGGGCCGGCGGAGGGATCCACTTCACGGTGGATCACACTCGAGCTGCCAGCCCCTCCGAGCTGCTGGGCTCCCTCAGCAGCCGGCTGCTCCGGATGCAGCGAGTGGGCACAACCCTGGTGGAGTGTAAGAGCGGGTACGGCCTGGAGCTGCAGACTGAGCTCAAGATGCTGGAGGTGATCGAGGAGGCCAGACGCACGCTGCCCATCAACATCTCCTCCACCTACTGTGGAGCCCACGCAGTGCCAAAGTGTGCACCGTCCTCAACAGTATCTCACATCACATCCTGAAAACGAGTCTCTCCAGCTAATCCTATCTGTCCTTCATTCAGAGGGAAAACAGTTGCCGAAGCCACAAAGGACATCCTGCAGGTTCAGCTGCCAACGCTGAAAGAACAGATGTCTGCTGGGACTCTGAGAGTCGACAACATCGACGTGTTCTGTGAGCAGGGAGTGTTTGACCTCAGCTCGACTCGCTCCATCCTGCAGGCCGGCAAAGACATGGGCCTCAACATCAACTTCCACGGAGATGAGCTCCATCCCATGAACTCTGCTCAGGTAGCACTTACCCGTCAGCTGCGTTTACTCTTTGTTTGGATCCACCGCCGACTTATTGTGTTTCTAATGTTGCTAAAACTCAAATATAAGTATCATTTACTTCATACATTATTTAAATGATGAAGCAATTATCATTTTAACGTGTGTGTGTGTGTGTGTGTGTGTGTGTGACAGTTGGGTGCAGAGCTCGGAGCCTTAGCCATCAGTCACCTGGAGGAGGTCACAGACGAGGGAATCGCTGCCATGGCAACAGCAAGAACCGCCGCCGTCCTTCTACCAACGACAGCGTACATCCTACGGTACTGTGACCAGTGGTGGAAAGTCTCTAAGTGCATTTTACTCAAGTACTTAAGTACATATTCGTGTGTGTGTGTGTGTGTGTGTGTGTGTGTGTGTGTGTGTGTGTGTGTGTGTGTGTGTGTGTGTGTGTGTGTGTGTGTGTGTGTGTGTTTTCAGGCTGCCTCAGCCTCGGGCCAGAGACATGTTGGAAGCTGGAGTTATTGTCGCCCTTGGCAGCGACTTTAACCCCAACGCCTACTGCTGCTCCATGGTGAGCAGGACGAGTGTTGCATGATGGTTAAAACTCTCCCCTGTCTCTGTCCTCTGTTGATTTGTTGTCCCCTCTCTCGTCTCCGTCCTCAGCCAATAGTCATGCACCTGGCCTGTGTCAACATGAGGATGTCCATGCCTGAGGCTTTGGCTGCTGCCACCATCAACGCCGCCTACGCCCTGCGGTGCTCCCACACTCACGGCTCCCTGGAGGTCGACAAACACGGAGACCTGCTGGTCCTCGACACCACGCGGTAAATCAGAAGTCCAGATCTACACACGGAGTCTTTTATTTTGAGATGATCACGGGGACACTTTGTGTTTAAGTCGGAAGGAACCGATGAAGTAATGATGTCAGGTTATTAACTGCAGGACTTAAACACAACGTTATTGAACTTTACTTGAGTTCTCTCAACACTTCAGAGTGTGTATTGTCCCTCTGCATAGAAAATGTGACCCAGAGTTCATTCAGTGCTGCAGACATCCTACATTTAGGCATAAGATTCATCTTTGCATACTTAAACATTATTATATGTCACATAGGTTGAATAAGAGCTCAATGTCAGTGATCGCAGATGTATATTTTATTCTTACAAACCAGTGCGACTTTAGTTATCGGTGGTTTGACTGCATGCATCGTGTGTTTTATTGCAGATGGGAGCATCTGATCTACCAGCTGGGAGGACATCAGGAGCTGATCCGCTACGTCGTCATCAAAGGGAACGTCGTCGTTGATAATGACAAAACTATGGACTTATAACCAGAAGTGGTTATCAATACTTCTGATAGCGACACGATTACTTCCTGGAGTCTTGAATTAAAGCCTGTTGTAGTCACTGAGATGTTACTGTGTCTGCAGTGTTACTATCGCCTCAGAAACAGTCACACCTCAAGGGATCGCACGGGTTAATGAGTGACACGATGCTCACTCTGCTTATATCTGTGTAATCAGAGCTGCTGTTTGACCGTCAGGGTGAAAGCAGACACGTAAACTTTAAAGACTTCAGGAGCAACAGTAAAAACATTATCACGTTTGTGACGAGTGCTTTTATTGAACATGTTAGTACACGACGCTTGTTTTATCTAACATACATCATACATCAGGCATCGCTTCTAAACACCTAAACATCCTCTTTACAGTCGGTTCTCATCGTTAGAGACAAACAACATGCATCAGAGTGATACTATATGAAAAACTACTTTAAAAATGTGAGATAAAAGGCTGTAGTGGCACGTGTGACAACTATACTTTATGATACTAACGTCAGGCTTCATACTTCTTCCCTGCTCGGTGGATCTGCTGGTAAAGCGTCATTGAGAAAGCCATACCAAGGAGCTGGAAGCAAAGACAACCATGTTTAGTATATTACGTCATAACATCTCTCCTCTTCTTTACCCTCAAGTCACTAGTGGAACAAACTATCATTGTTTCTAAATGCAGCACCTCAGGCAGTTCATTTGTGCTGAACTCTGCATGGGTTGTATCCCATAATGCACTTCTTGTAAGCGTCATCCAGTTCATTTTATTATAGCAAAGTGCTTGATAAAGATCTGCTTACCTGTATGACCAACACGCACATAGCGATGGTTCCCAGAAGATGTTTGTTGTCATCCAGCCACTGCTCTACTTTCTCATAGCAACCCTGAAAACACACAACACACATTAGGAAAGTGTCTGGAGTTTGACTCCTTTAGAGTAACCCCCCCCCCCACACACACACACACACACACACACTGACCCGTGTCCAGAAGGTATTGGAGGCGTTGCGTCCACAGCCCGGGTAAACCTGCTGGCAGCAGAGGTCAGGAACCCCGTTATCATGCAGGGCGGTGTACCAGTCGTTGTGGTTGTTCACACCACAGCATCGCCACTGGTAGGCAGGAGAGATGCAGTCAAAGAAACTTTAAACTGATGTTGAGATTGGATTCAAACTAAAGACATAGCAATAATAATAATGTACCTCTCCCTGTATGCTGTTCCATGCGTCCCTCAGGCCAGCGTTGTTATCCGTGTTGTACAGCACCAGCCCTTCTTTCAGGTCCCGTCTGGCATTTTCACTCACCTGTGCAAACAGACGAGGATCAGCGGACATGAAGTCACACTCACCTACAGCAGCAGGTGATTTGTTCTAATATAAATATGACTTTTCCTTCACCTTGTCGGTGTAGACAAAGAACAGGATGAGGAGGATAAGTTCGGCCAAGAGGATGATCAACAGAACGATGAAAAACTGGAGAAAACAAAAAAGATTTATATCGTTGTAAATATGAACTCCACTAAAGACTACGCTCAAACAACACCACAGGAGATGCATCATGGGTACTGTAGTCCACTCACACTCAGTAGCAAGCACTTGTTCTCCTTGATGGCACCCAGGCAGCCCAGGAAACCTGTCACCATGATGACAGTGCCGAGCGTGATGATGAGGTTGGCGGCGGAGAGTGACGGGAAGGAGGGCGACAGGGTGGCAAAGCTGCCCTGAGACACCGACAGCCACACGCCCACACCCAACAATCCACACCCACCCAGCTGAAAAACACACACACACACACACACACAGGAAACTCAGAAACTTCCTGTTGATTTAATGATAAAAGAACACTTGTTGGTATTTTGATCTTGTTTCTGCCTGTGAGGAATAATTACCCAGAAGAGCAGGTTGAAGAGGAAGAGCATGTATTTAACGCAGCAGATGCAACCACGAGCCATGATTGAATCGATAGGCACCTGCAAGAAATATATATTTTTTAAACATGAAAAGATAATGTTAAAAAATAAATCATAGTCATGAAAATGTCAAATAACGTCACAGAATAGTGTCTTGTAAAAATGACAAAGTGTTGTATGCAGTCATAGTGTAGCATGTTGAAAAAAGTCATTTTATATTATATACAAAAGTAATTTAAGTCATAGTATATTATATACAAAAGTCCTTTAAAAGTCATAATATATTATATACAAAAGGTCCTTTAAAAGTCATAGTATATTATATAAAAGGTCCTTTAAAAGTCATAATATATTATATACAAAAGGTCCTTTAAGTCATTTTCTATTATATAAAAGGTCCTTTAAAAGTCATAATATATTATATACAAAGGTCCTTTAAGTCATTTTATATTATATACAAAAGTAATTTAAGTCATAGTATATTATATACAAAGTCCTTTAAAAGTCATTTTATATTATATACAAAAGTAATTTAAGTCATAGTATATTATATAAAAAGGTCCTTTAAAAGTCATAGTATATTATATACAAAAGTCATTTAAGTCATATTATATGATTTTTTACAAAAGTCCTTTAAAAGTCACAGATTAGTATGTAAAAAAAAAGGTCATAATATGGCATGTCAGAAAAAAGTCATAGTATAGTAAGTTAAAAAGAAAGTTGTTTAAAAGTCACAACATAGTATAAAAAGTAAAAAGAAAGTTATTGTATAATATGTCTTGTATAAAAAAGTGGCAGTCACATAAACTGGCACGGCTCAGGTACGTCTTCAGGGTAAAGGTGTAATTTAATGCTTTCTTTGATCCATTGGAGGTTGTTTGCGTCACCATGATCACACAGTACCAGACATCACACGGTATCTCACCGACCTCTGTGTTTCCCGTTACATCCCATTAACTGTAAACATGGAGTTCTCTGTGGAGTGAAGCAGAAACCACACAAACAACACGAGGAAGAGATGAACTTACCACTTCAACTAGCAGGAGAACAGAGAAGCTCTAGTGGCGTACCTGCAACACACACGTGTATACAAACGATTACGCTCTACTGCATGTTGTGTACAAGCTGGTGCTTTAGATTTATGGACAAAACTCTCGGGCTTCAAGTATTTTTCTGGTTTTTCAGGCTTTTTAGACAAGTATAAGGGCATACATCAACAAAGAATATGTTTTACCTCATGTTTATCTCAACTAATCATGAACAAAAATATTGTTTTACTTTTGACTGTGTATACATTACTGATCCATCAACTAATAAATCATCATTTTGATGTTGTTTAGGTAACTTTAGGTTATGTTTTACTTTTCCAGTAACACTTATACAACACAATTATGTTAAGTTTTTAACATATGTGGAGGAATTCAAAATTAACTTTGCACAAAACATAACACCTACCGTTTATCCTTATGATAAAGGGATTTGGGAACACATTTACATTTAATACATTAAAAATATATATAATTGTATATATATGAAGATAAAATAATGGCCTATAAATTAGAAAAAGTTGTCTTTAGATAGTTTGTAGGCCTACATTCTTTAAAAACTAATTTAAAGGATGTATATGAGTTGTAGAGATCCACTAACAAAACATTTAAATAAATCTCAGCCTCTTTCAAGACATTACCATAAAATAAGACATGTTTCGCTAGTGTCTTGTAAAGGAAACTTTATCTTTATATAACATTTATTAGTTTTATTAGGAATCAGAGCGCGAGCCTCTTTCCCCAAAGGACGTGACGTCAACGGACTGAACTTCAGTTTGCGGTTTTGGGAAAGTTTGCGTTAAAAACACGCAGAAATAAGTCTTTAAATCGACTCATTTTAAACTTTCGTGAGAACAAAAACACATCAATGTTTGACTAACTAAAACAACGCCACTGCAGGCTCGTGCTTGTTTTCATGTGCACGCGACGACAGAAGAAAGAAGACAGTTTAGCTCGTGTCCTACCGAGGGCTATGAACTCATCTCCCCGCGAGCGTCTCAAGATTCAGCCGATAAAAGAGCTTCACATGCCGGCTTAACTTCTGCTGATGTGCCCCTCACAGCATCTCCCGATCTTAAAACATAAATCCGACGGTTGTAAAAGGCTGTGAAGTCGGCTGTGAAGTTTCTTCGATGGCTGGAGGAGGAGGAGGAGGAGGAGGAGGAAGGTCTGTGGAGAGGGCGGAGCACAGCGGGGGACGGACCCCGGAGTGGAGGCGTGTCTGTCGGGGCTGGTGAGAGGGACCAGCCGGGCAAAGACCCTGGCTGTGTAAATAACACACATATTTAAACTAAACTCCAGTGGTGGAATGTAATTAAACTAAGTAGCTTACATTTACTTTTCATAATTCTTTATACTATTTTAATTCTGCTATTTTTATACTTTATACTTTTATACTTCAGACTCATGCACATCAACACTGTGATTATTGTTCTGTAAATGCTCTTATTCTGTCTCATCTTGTACTAATTGTTATGTTTTTGTATGAAAGGTGCAATACAAATAAAGCTTATTATTATTATTATTATTATTATTATTATTATTATTACTTTTACTCCTCTACATTATTTATTTATTACATTAATTATTGACGTTTACTGCACTACATACAATAATTGTAATTTAGTTTTAAAGCTTTGTGTCACTTTGGGCTCGGGATAATTGTTACAGCATTTCATTTCTTGCAATTTTCCTAATTTTTACAAAGCAAATAATAAATATCAATAAAAGAAAACTATTCATCAGATTAATCCATAAGGAAAATAATCCTGCTTTTACATGAAAGCATGAGTAATAATAATCTAATGATATAATAGATACATAATAGATAATAAAGTATAATAGTCAATCTGCTGATTATTTTCTTGATTGTTTGGTTTGTAAAAAATAAGAAAATATTGATAAATGTCGTCACAATTACCCAGAATCCAAAGGGACACCTTCACAATGTTTGTTGTGTCCAACCATAGGATCCACACCTCAAAATTAGTAAAACTATCCCTCTAGGGTACCTTGCTGCCTCGACGCAACATACCCATTCACACAATACATCCCCAGGTATAATGCAACACTTTTAATAAGAGACAGGACCATAAGGAACCAATTGCAGTGTTTAAATGTGTCACATGAGTCTCTGGGGGGCCATGCTGAAGACTTGTTTTGCAGACTGTTGCACACGGATCAGCTCAGACATTTCTCTGCACAAACATGGTCTGAAAACGTCGATACTTCACTTCTGAGAAGAACTGCTTCATGCATTTCCATAAGCAGTGAGATAGTTAGATAAAATATGCTTAAACTCTCGACCCATTCGTTCCAATGGGGGGGGGTTCCACAACGGTACGCCGTCGCCTGCAGGCAACATTCAGACCTGTAATCTTGTTTGTGTGTCATTTTAAGTGCCACGCATTTCAATCTGTTGAGGCTATTTAGTATTTTCCATGTGTTTTTAAATAAATGTTCAAATTTGAAGCAATAACTCTCTTTTTTCATTACTTACCATTATGGTACGGTGTTGCCTCGAGGCAACGTACCCCAAAAAAGGACCCCCCCAAAATGATTTATTGGAAATTTCTTTAGATTATGTCTATTTGGTCTATTCATCCAACATCCACACACAAATCCCAAAGTCAAAGAGGACTTTAATAAAGGTTCATCATGATAACATTAATATAAATACATGACTCTGAACAGAAAGGACCAAATAAAAATACAAAACATACAAAAACCATTAAAAGTATGTTTCTCTTTCAGCATCCTTGAGCATCCGTAGCATTAAAGCAGGAGTTGTGTTTCCTGTGTGTTATCCAGCTTCCGGGCGGCAAAACATTTCCAGTGAAAACTGAGGTCTATTTCGGTGCCTCCCCCCCCCCCCCCCACACACACACACACACAACGAAGGGCAGGCAAAGGACACATAAGGAGGTCAGTGACTGACACTCTCTGCCTGACTGTTCCTCCATGATTTGACTCTCTCTCTCTGCTGCCGTCCGTTTATCCCAGGACCCATCGATCACACTGGGACGAGTTCAGCTGCACAGACTCGCAGCTCTCTCCACTCTCGTGCTGAAAGACAGATACTAGAGTAATAATGATACGATAATGATGATGATGTTGAATAAGTGGCAGCACATATGGTGGATGTAGCTTTGACATCCAGTGAGGGTGCTTTTATCTGCATGACTCGAGGCTCCTCTATCATTCATGCTTCAGGGAGGATGTATCCTCATGGTTGTGCTGATCCCTGACTCCTGTACGTGCTCATTCATCTCCCCTAAATAAAGTTATTAGTCATTCAAATACACACCTTGTTGGCTATGGCCCGGAGTTTCCCCAGCAGGGTGGGTTTCTTGGTGTAGACCACGTCATCGTCGGGTTCCTCCCCTTCAGCCAGAGCACAGCTGTCTGCAGCTGGCAGCTCACACTCCTTGTTGGCAGACATCACCAGACGAGAGTACTTGTACTCCAGCCTGACCACAGACCACAGGGACACCGTCATCGTGAGACAACATGTTATTTGACAACATCCCGTGTGTAGCTGTTTAAAGGAGGATACTATACACACATCAGAGTTATTCTACGATATCTAAAAGTATAAAATAGCATTTAGATGTTTAAGAGGATAAAAAAGAAAATAAAGTATATTTCCGACCATAAAAGGGTCGAAAGGTTATTAATGATTATACACCTAAAAGTAATGTACAAACATAACTGCCTGTGCTTCTGATAAATACAAAGGTGTACTCAGTAAGAACCAGAGAACCCTTTAACAAATGAAGGAGATCTTAATGAGCATGTCACAGAGATCGATGTTTCAGTTGGCAGGCGCCTCCAACCTTTTGTTTTTCTTCCAGAAATAGCAGGTGAGAGAGATGAGCAGCACGGCCACGAAGGCTCCGCCCCCAACCCCGACCTTCAGCCACAGAGCGATGGCCTCACACCCAGAGGATCTTCTGGGAGGCAATGATACACCTTTGGTGCACAGCTTTGGTTCGTTCCACACAAACAGAGTCTCCTGGAGACAGTGGAGGGGGACAGATGGAGCAGTTTACACATTTTTGGACTTGTGGAAGCTGATATTTGGCTTCATAAATCAAATGTCAGATGTCTAGAGAAACGAAAGCGTGTATTTGGTTTTATTTCTGAGGATTGAAGCATGAAGAAGATCTGACAACGTAAAAGGAAAGATTTTGGGTTTAGTTTTAAATATTAAAAACACGAAGCAACTATTGGAACACAATCCTGGAATAGTTTTTACGATAGAAAAATGTTAAAGCTAGGCAATAGCGTGTCACCTGGACGCCTCTCTTGCACGCTCCCTCTATCCGGTGGTAGTCGTCCTCGGCGCAGCGTGGACAGGCGCTGGCGCTCTCCCACAGGAAGTGAAACGTACATCCATTGCATGTTCCTGCAGGACAGGAGCTGCACCAACACACAGAGAATCTCACAGACTTTCTTTTCTTCTATGTTTTACTCATAGAATATAATTTCTTATATCATGTTCTCTTATACTAACACATCTAATTAAAGTATTAAAAACAGAAATATGGAGTGTTTTCTTTCATGTTTTCCACGAGTCATCTCTTATTCCCACATCACAACCTACCTGGGCACAGAGAGCGCTCCTCGTTCAGACTTCTCGGGGTTGCAGCGAACAGTGATGACTGAACTGCGACCCTGATCACATGAAGCCGTTACTTGTGTTGACCTGGAACAAAATAAGGACGCTGTTAGGACTTAAACATAACCACAAACACACTCTCCACTCTGCCTCTCAACTGTACCGATAGAAGAAGTTGATGTCTGGAACATCCTTTGAGTTTTCTGGGAAAAGATCCGGTTTAGCGTTCACGCCGTCCAGAACAGAGTCGACTGTTGCTCCTGGAGAGAAACACGGACACGGATATAAACATGACAAGATAATGATCACAGAGCCACACACTGACATTCAACAAGTGTCCTACCGATGAAAGCGTCTGCAAGGCTGATGGACTGGGAGGAAATGGCCATCCTGAGCCCCGCCCATCCGCTGGGATGATGGTTGATTGACAGACGAAGCTGTCCACAGAGTTAACGAACTGAGCCGAGTCGCCCTGCTCGTCCTTGCTGGACACGTCGGTGACGTTATCTGTGCAGACAGCGGCCCTCTTCCCCTGAAGATGAAGCATGGAAATTATCTCTCAGTTGCTACGGTTACGCTTAATGCTTCACTGCCTCTTTTTAAAAATAATTTCATCACACTGGGATGACAGGCCCGCATGGGAATACATCTTCAAAACAACACAAAACAATTTGTATTATAGCTGGAATATTTTATGAAGTCTTCATTTATGAACTGCTCCTGAATATATATATATATATATATATATATATATATATTATAAATATATATATTATATATAAATATAATATATATATATATATATATATATTATAAATATATTATAGTATATATATATATAATATATATATATATATATTAAATATTTATATTATATATATATATATATGTATAATATAAATATATATATATATTATAAATATTAATTATATAAATATATATTATAAATATATATATATATAAATATATATATATATATATATATATATAATATATATTATAAATATATATATATATATCTATATATTATGAATATATATATTATATATATATATATATATAATATATATATATATATATATAATATATATATATATATTATATATATATATATTATGAATATATATATTATATATATATATATATATATATATATATATATATATATATATATTGCTTTACGAGTGAAGCAAAGTAAATGAATGCTGACAAAAACCTCAATAAATTCAGACATAAGAGGCTTGAAACTGACATTATAATATAACCAAAATACAAAATAAATCCAACATTAAAAATCACTTCTCATTTACCGTATGTTCAGCTAAGCATGAGTAAGAATAAGACAAAAATAAAACATCCAGTAAAAAGGAAGGTCAAAGTTTAAAATCTGAAGGTGTGATATTACATTTATGTAAAGGTCTCTGTAATTATTATGGTTGTCTGATGTCTGGGCAGAAAGCCTTCCGCCGTCTTCTCCGTTGCACTTAAACTCTGCTCTCCTGGACAACTATTGCCGTTCCCAAAACTAGTTAGTCGAAGCCAGTCGCTGTTGAAGTTAAGTATCTTGCTTTGGATGAATCAAAATGTCCCAGTAATAAAGACTACTGGTGGAGATTGCCAAACAACAGGTGGTTCTGATCTCAACAGCCGGAGGAAGTATTGACCAAACATGGGATCAAAACTCTTTGTGTGATGAAAATGGGAGCGTAGTGTGATAGGAAGGTAAGCATCTTGAGATACTGAAGACCATGTGACCAAGAATGTGGGGTTACTCTATTACTCTAAAATATTAATACCATGATATTCACTGTACATGTTGGGCTGAAGTGTTACTCCTCGATTGTAGAAACAGTTGACCTGAAGTTTCAAAATCCAAGCTGTGCCTTGAAGTTATAGTGAAGCAGCTCGTTTTTCATTCCAGTGACGGGTGATCAAAGATGGGGCCTGCGGCGATCACCGAGCTCAGTATCACCATCATGGTTTGATATAAAGTGAGTGATGCGACAGGAATGTGTTTCTGGCCCGGAGTATCAGATCACCCCCCGCAGACGTCAGTACATGTCAAGGTTGTCATTATTAAAGGTACGTAAATATATTCCATAGTTGCAAACATTAAAAAATATTTTTTGCACTAAAAAAAGGGAAAGAAACAAAAACCTTCAGGGTCTGATGAACAATTTGAGTAAATCTGAAAATGTCTAAATAGTTTTTTGTTTTGCCCAATTTTTGAGGTAAACTTTTCAATGTCAAATGTTTTAAAAATATCAGTTATGGAATAAAATGTGGAGTGTGGATATTTTGCTACGATATAAACAAGTATAAATATATATATATTTGATTGTTTGTTCTTTTTTTAATTACCTATATTTATTTATAGTATATATATATATATATGTATGTATATGTATTGTTTTTATATAGTACATATGTATAAATATATGTTTAGTATATGTATAAATTATATGTTATATATGTATAACTAGTGTTTATATATGTATATATTTATAGTTAAATAATATATATATAGTTATAGTTGCATTTTAAGAAGCGTCTTGTTTCAGGTTGTTGACGCCCACAACACATCCAGTTGGATGGTGACAGGGGTGCATGAATTTGCAATGAAGGTAAATAATTATGTTGGATAGGTCCCACAATTGTTCGAATCTTTCTTCCACATTTGGAAGCTAGAAAACATTTTTTTAATGAAATGCATGTTACCCTGCAGCTGGCAGGTGCCACCTACATGACGTGTGCCACCGGGCCGGCGGAGGGGATCCACTTCACGGTGGATAACACTCGAGCTGCCAGCCCTCCGAGCTGCTGGGGCTCCCTCAGCAGGGCTGCTACGGATGCAGCGAGTGGGCAACAAACAATGGTGAGTGTAGAGCGGTACGGCCTGCGCGAAGCTGCAGACTGAGTCAAGAAGATGCTGAGGTGATCGAGGAGGCCAAGACGCACGCTTGGACCATCAAAATCTCCTCCACCTACTGTGGAGCCCACGCAGTGCCAAAGGTTTTGCACGTCCTCAACAGTTATCTCACATTTCACATCCTGAAAAACGAGTCTCTCAGCTAATCATATCTGTCTTCATAGAGGGAAAACAGTTGCCGAAAGCCACAAAGGACATCCTGCAGGTTTCAGCTGCCAACGCGAAAGAACAGATGTCTGCTGGGACTCTGAGAGTCGACAACCTCGACGTTGTTTATGTGGCGGGAGGTATGTTTGACCTCAGCTCGCACTCGCTCCATCCTGCAGGCGGCAAAGACCATGGGCCCTCACCATCAACTTTCCACGGAGATGCGCTCAATCCCATGAACCTGATCAGGTAGCACTTACCGCAGCTGCGTTAATCTTTGTTTGGAGCCACGCCGACTATGTGTTTCTAATGTTGCTTAAAACTTCAAATATTAAGTATCATTACTACTTCATAACATTTATTTAAATGATTGAAGCAATTATATGTAAACGTGTGGGTGGTGTGTGGGTGTGTGTGTGACAGTTGGGTGAGAGCTCGGGAGCCTTAGCCATAAAGTCAACCTGGAGGCGGTCACAGACGAGGGAATCGCTTGCCATGGCAACAGCAAGAACCGCGCCGTCCTCTTACAGCAACGACAGCGTACATCCTACGGTACTGGTGCCCAGTGGTGAAAGTCTCTAAGGGCCTTTTACTCAAGTACTTAAGTACATATTTGGTGTGTGTGTGTGTTTTGTGTGTTGTGGTGGTGGTGTGGGTGTGTGGTGTGGGTGTGTGTGTGTGTGTGTGGTGTGTGTGGGTGTGTGGTGTTTTCAGGCTGCCTCAAGCCTCGGGGCAGAGGAATGGTGGAAGCTGGAGTTATTGTCGCCCTTGGCAGCGACTGACCCAAGCCTACTGCTCTCCATGGTGAGCAGGACGAGTGTTGCAGGATGGTTTAAAAATCCCATGGCTATGGTCCTCTGTTGACTGTTGTCCCCCTCTCGTCTCCGTTCTCAGCCAATAGTAATGCACCTGGCCTGTGTAAATGAGATGTCCATGCCGAGCTTTGGATGCTGCCACCATCAACGTCGCATACGCCCGAGAGGTGCTCCCATACTCCACACCACGGATCCCTGGAGGTCGACCAAACACGGGACCTGCTGGTCCTCGACACCACGCGGGGTAAATCAGAAGTCAGATCTACACACGGAGTCTTTTATTTTGAGATGATCACGGGGACACTTTGTGTTTAATGGTCGGAAGAGGAGGAACGATGAGTAATGATGTAGGTGATTAACTGCAGGACTTAAAACAACGTATTGAACTTATTGAGTTCTCTCAACAATTCGAGTTTGTGTATTGTCCCTCTGAATAGAAAAATGTGACCAGAGTCATTCAGTGCTGAGACATCCTACATTAGGCATAAGATTCCATCTTTGACATACTTAACCTTACATTATATGTCCATAGGTTTTGATAAGAGCTCAAGGTCAGTGATCGCAATGTATATTTATTCTTACAAACCAGTTGCGACTTATTTATCGGTGTTTGACTGCATTGCATCGTGTGTTTTATTGCAGATGGGAGCATATGATCTACCAGCTGGGAGGACATCAGGAGCTGATCCGTACGTCGTATCAAGGGAACGTCGTCGTTGATAATGACAAAACTATGTGGACTTATGAACCAGAGTGGTTATCAATAAGTCTGATGAGCGACACGATTACTTCCTGGAGTCTTGAATTAAAATTAAATTAACGCCTGTTGTAGGTCACTAGATGTTACTGGTCTGCAGTGTTACTATCGCCTAGAAACAGTAACACCTCAAGGGATCGACGGTTGTTGTTAATGAGTGACACGATGTTAACTCTGCTTATATCTGTGTGTAATCAGAGCTGCTGTTTGACCGTCAGGGTGAATGTGAAAGCAGGACACGTAACTGTAAGACTTCAGGAGCCAACAGTAAAAACATTATCACGTTTGTGACGAGTGCTTTTATTGAACATGTTAGTACACGACGCTTTTGTTTTATCTAACATACATTCATACATTCAGGCATCGCTTCTTAAACACCTAAAAAATCCTCTTTACAGTCTGGTTATCATCTTAGAGAAAAACAACAGCATCTCAGAGTGAGACTATATGAAAAAACTACTTAAAATGTGAGATAAAAGGCTTGTAGTGGCACGTTGTGCTGTGACAAATACGTTATGATACTAACGTCAGGCTTCATATTTTCCCTGCTCGGTGGATCTGTGGTTAAAAGCGTCATGAGAACAGCCATACCAAGGAGCTGGAAGCAAAGACAACCATGTTTAGTATATGACGTTCATAACATCTCTCCTCTTCTTTACCCTCAAGAACTAGTTGGAACAAACTATCTTGTTTCTAATGCCAGCACCTCAGGCAGTTCATTTGTGCTGAACCTGGCATGGGGTATCCCATAATGCACTTCTTGTAATTTTTTTTTTTTCTTTTGCGTCATACAGTTCATTTATTTATAGAAAGTGCTTGATAAAGATATGCTACCTGTATGACCAAACGAAACATTAGCGAGGTTCCGAAGATGTTGTTTTATCCAGCCACCTGCTCTAATTGCTCATAGCAACTGGAAAAAACAACAACACACATTAGGAAAGGTCTGGAGTTTGACTCATTCTTAGAGTAACCACCAACCACCTACACACCACACACAACCACAACACACACCCGTGTCCAGAAGGTATTGGAGGCGTGAGTCCACAGGCGGGTAAACCTGCTGGCAGCAGGGTCAGGAACCCCGTTATAATGCAGGGCGTGGATGTGTACAGTCGGTGTGGTTGTTCACACCACAGCATCGCCCCTGTAGGCCAGGGAGAGATGCAGTCAAAGAAACTTTAAAATGATGTTGAGATTGATTCAAACTAAAGACATAGCAATAATAATAATGTACCTCTCCCTGTATGCTGTCCATGGCGTCCCTAGGCCAGCGTTGTTATCCGTGTTGTACAGCACAGCATTCTTTCAGGGCCTCTGGCATTTTCATCACCTGTGCTGCAAACAGACGCAGGATCAGAGGACAGTGCAAGTCACACTCACATACAGCAGCAGGTGATTTGTTCTAATATAAATATGACTTTTCCTCCTTGTCGGTTGTAGATGTAGACAAGAACAGGATGAGGAGGATAAGTCGGCCAAGAGGATGCTAACAGAACGATGAAAAAACTGGAGAAAACAAAAAAGGATTAATCGTTGTAAATATGCACTCCCACTAAAGACTACGCTCAAACAAACACACAGGAGAGGCATCATGGGTACTGTAGTCCACTCAAATCAGTAGCAAGCACTTGTTCTCTTGATGGGCACCCAGGCAGCCCAGGAAGTCTCAACCATTGAGACAGTGCCGAGCGTGATGATAGGTTGGCGGCGGAGGGGGTGATGGGAAGGAGGGCGACAGGGTGGCAAAGCTGGCCTGAGACACGACAGCCACACGCCCACACCCAACAACCACAACCCACCCAGCTGAAACACACCACACACACACACACACACAGGAAACTCAGAAAACTCCTGTTGAGTTAATGATTAAAAGAACCCTTGTTGGTATCTTTTGAGTATTTTGACTTGTTTCTCTGCCTGTGAGGAATAATTACCGAAGAGCAGGTTGAAGAGGACGAGATGTATTTAAAGCAGAGATGCAACCAAGAGCCATGATTGAATCGATAGGCACGGACAAGCAATATATTTTTTTTAAACAGAAAAGATAATGTTAAAAAAAAAAAAAATCCTAGTCATGAAATGTCAAATAACGTCACAGAATAGTTGGCTTGTAAAAATGACAAAGTGTTGTATGCATTCATAGTGTAGCATGTAAAAACGTTCATATATATTATATACAAAGGTAATTTAAGTCATAGTATATTATATAAAAAGGTCCTTTAAAAGTCATTTATATATATACAAAAGTCCTTTAAAAGTCATTGGTATATTATATAAGAAAGTCCTTTAAAGTCATAGTATATTTTCTACAAAAAGGTCCTTTAAAAGTCATTTTATATTCTATAAGAAAGCCTTAAAAAGTCAGAGTATATTTATATACAAAAGTCATTTAGTCATATTATATGATTTTTACAAAAGCCTTTAAAAGTCACAGATGTATGTAAAAAAAAAGGTTCACATAATATAGATGTCAGAAAAAAGTCATAGTATGTAGTAAAAAGAGACAAGTTGTGTTAAAAGTCCACAAACATAGTATAAAAAAGTAAACAAAAAGAAAGTATTGTATAATTGTCTGTATAAAAAAAGTGGCAGTCACATAAACTGGCACGGCTCAGGTACGTCTTCAGGCGTAAAGGGTAATTAATGCTTTCTTTGATCCATCTGGAGTTGTTTGACGGCACATGACACACAGTACCAGCATCACACGTATCTCACCGACCTCGTGTTTCCGTTACATCCCACTAACTTAGTAAAACATGGAGTTCTCTGTGGAGTAAGCAGGAAACAAACACAACACAACACGAGGAAGAGATGTGAACTTACCACTTCACAATAGCAGGGAGAACCAGAGAGAGAGCTCATGGGCGTACCTGCAACACAACACACACGTGTATACAAACAATTACGCTCGACTGCATGTTGTGTACAAGCTGGTGCTTTAGATTTATGACAAAATCTCGGGCTTAAGTATTTTTTCTGGTTTTTTCAGGCTTGTTTAGACAAGTATAAGGGCCATACATCAACAAGAATATGTGTACCTACATGTTTATCTCAAACTAATCATGAACAAAAATATTGTTTACTTTTGACTGGTATACATTACTGACCATCACACTAATAAATCATCATTTTGATGTTGTGTAGGTCTAACTTTAGGTGAGTTTACTTTCAGTAACACTTCTACAAAAACAATATGTTAAGTTTTTAACATATGTGGAGGAATTCAAAATAAACTTTGCACAAAAACATAACACTCCCGTTTATCCTATGATCAGGGATTGGGAACACATTTACATTTAATACCATAAAAAAATTATATATGTATATATATGAAGATAAACATAATGGCCTATAATAGGAAAAAGTTGTCTTTAGATCGTTTGTAGGCCTCCATTCTTAAAAAACTAATTTAAAGGATGTCTATGCGTGTAGAGATCCACTAACAAAACATTTAAATAATCTCCAGCCGCTTTCAAGACATACAGACAAAAGCATGTGTGATAGTGTCTTGTAAGGAAACTTTATCTTATATAACATTATTATTTATTAGGAATCAGAGCGCGAGCCTCTTTCCCCAAAGGAGTGGACGTCAACGGACTGAACTTAAGTTTGCGGTTTTGGGAAAGTTTGCGTTAAAAACACGCAGACATGTCTTTAAATCGACTTAATTGTAAATTTCGTGAGAACAAAAAACACATCACTGTTTGACTAATAAAACAACGCCACGGCAGGCTCGTGCTTGTTTTCATGTGACGCGACGGGAACAACCGAAGAAAGAAGGACAGTCTTAGATCGGTCTACCGAGGGTATGAAATCATCTCCCGCGAGGGTCTCCAAGATTCAGCCGATTAAAAGAGATCACATGCCGGCTAACTTCTGTGATGTGCCCTCACAGCATCTCCCGATCTTAAAACATAATGACGGTTTGTAAAAGGCATGTGAAGGCGGCCCTGTGAAGTTTCGTCGATGGATGGAGGAGGAGGGAGGAGGAGGCGGAGGAAGGTCTTGGAGAGGGCGGAGCCGCGGGGGACGGGACCCCGGGTGGAGTGGAGGCGTGTCTGCGGGGCTGGTGAGAGGGGACCAGCAGGGCAAAGACCCTGGTGTGTACAATACACACATATTTAAACTAAACTCCAGTGGTGGAATGTAATTAAACTAAGTAGGCCTACATTTACTTTTCATATTCTTTATATATGTTAATTATGCTATTTTTATACTTTATACTTTTATACTTCAGACTCATGTACTCAACACTGTGATGATGGTTTCTGTAAATGCTCTTATTCTGTCTCATCTTGTACTAATTGTTATGTTTGTATGAAAGTGAATACAATAAAGCTTATTCTTATTATTATGATTATTATATTATTATTATTACCTTTTACTCCTCTCTACATTATTTATTTATTACATAATTATTGACGTTTACTGCACTACATACAATAATTGTACTTTAGTTTTAAAGCTTTGTGTCACTTTGGGCTCGGGATATGTTACAGAATTTCATTTCTTGCAATTTTCATAATTTTTACAAAGCAAATAATAAATATCAATTAAAAGAAAACTATTCATCAGATTAATCATAAGGAACAAATATCCGGCTTTACATGAAAGCATGAGTAAATAATAATCTAATGTTATAATAGTACATAAGAGAGAATAAAGTATAATAGTCAATCTGCTGATATTTTCTTGATGTTTGGTTTTTTGAAAAAATAAGAAAATATTGATGAAATGTCGTCAAAATTGACACAGAATCAAAGGGAACTCACAATGTTGTTGGTCCAACCAATAGGATCCACACCTCAAAAATTAGGTAAAACTATCCCTCTAGGGTCCTTGCTGCCTCGACGCCGCACAACCCTTCCACACAATACATCCCAGTATAATGCACACAATTTTAATAGAGAGACAGGACCATAAGGAACATTGCTTACGTGTTTAAATGGTCACATGAGTTCTCTGGGGGGCCATGCTGTGAAGACTTGTTTTGCAGACTGTTTGCACACGATCAGCTCAGAACATTTCTCTGCACAAACATGTCTGAAAAGTCGATACTTTCACTTTGAGAAGACTGCTTCATGCATTTCCATAAGCGTGAGATAGTTACTGAGAAAAGATGCGTACAACTCTCGACCCATTCGTTCCAATGGGGGGGGGTTCCACAACGGTCGCCGTCGCTGCAGGCAATTCAGACCTGTAATCTTGTTTTGTGTCATGTTAAGTGAAACGCCATTTTAATCTGTGAGGCTATTCTTAGTATTTTCCATGTGTTTTTAAATAAAATGTTCAAATTTGAGCAATTAACTCTCTTTTTTCATTACTTACCATTAGGTACGGTGTTGCCTGAGGAAACCGTACCCCCCCAAAAAGGCCCCCCCCCCAAAAAAGATTATTGGAAATTCTTTAGGATTATGTCATTATGGGCTATTCATCCAACATCCACACACCAAATCCAAAGTCCAAAGAGGGATTAGAATAGAAAGAAAAGAAACAAACAAAAAAAAAGGAGAGCAAACCACAGAAAAAAAACAAAAAATACAAAACCAAAACAGAAAGTAAAAAGCAAAAACAAAAAAACAACAACCACAAAAAGAAGAAATAACTAATGACTCTGACAGAAAGGCCCAAATAAAAATACAAAACATAACAAAAACCATTAAAAGTATGTTTCTCTTCCGCATCCTGAGCATCCGTAGCATTTTAAAGGCAGGAGTTGTGTTTCCTGGGTGTATCCAGCTTACGGGAGGCAAACATTTCCAGTGAAAACTGAGGTCTATTTCGGTCCTCCCCCCCCCCCCCCCACACACACACACACAAACAAAGAAGGGCAGGCAAAGGACAACATAAGGAGAGTCAGTGACTGACACTCTCTGCCTGGACTGTCCTCATGATTTGACTCTCTCTCTCTGCTGCCGGTCCGTATCCCGGACCCCATCGATCACATGGGACGGTTCAGCTGCACAGCCTCGCAGCTCTATCCAATTCTCGCTGCATGAAAGACAGATGAAAGACAGATACTTAGCAGTAATAATGATCGATAATGATGATGAGGTTGAATAAAGTGGCACACATATGGTGGATGTAGCCTTTGACATCCGTGAGGTGCTTGATCTGCCATGACTCGAGGCCTCCTCTATCATTAAGCTTCAGGGAGGAGTATCCTCATTGTGGTGTGATGATCCCTGACTCCTGTACGTTGCTCCATTCATATAACAGAAATAAGTTAGTGTCATTCAAATACACCCCTTGTTGCTAGGCCGGAGTTTCCCAGCAGGGTGGGTTTTGGTGTAGGCCCACGTATCGTCGGGGGGGTTTTCCTCCCCTTCAGCCAGAGCAAGCTAGTCTGCAGATGGCAGATCAAACTCCTGGTTGGCAGACATCACGACGAGAGTACTGGTACTCCAGCCTGACCAAAGACCACGGGACACCGTCATCGTGAGACAACATGTTATTTGCAAATTAAAGGATTATAAATTATGCTTTTTTTTAATAAATGAAACTATCCAACAGTATATATAAGTAAAGCTGAAAAGGATTAGTTGGTAATTGCTCCCTTAATTTAATTAATTGGCAACATTTTTATTGATTCTTTGGAGGAGCCAAAATGAAGAATAAATAAAAATTACGTTAAATTTACCAAAAATAAATAAATGTGGGCATTCATTATTTGATCAAATAGGACATAAATTGTTAAGGTGTCGCTTTCAGTCAAGGAGGCCACTTTGACTATAATATTATAGATAATCTTCAGTGTTAATTTAGTCTTTTAATCTTTCTAATCTTTAATAATTTAATCTTCAATGTTAATTTAATTTCGGCGTTCAGTGATTTACGCGGCAGTGCACACTCCCGCCACCAGGGGGCAGTGTGCAGACTCCTCAGAGGTCAAAGGGTAGTACTTCCTGTTTGGCGGTAAAGCGTGTGCTGCTCTGCTTTGGGAAGTGCAAACGTTTTTGTGACGAACATATATTCCATTTATTCATTTCCAGACAGCATTAAGTAGAATAAAAATGGTGAGTACATCTTACACATATTTACTATCAATTCATTATATGTTTTGTGGGATTGTTTTCGCTATAGATAGTAGCGTGTTCGCTAGTTAGCATTGAGCTACGTTAGCTTCTCATTCATGAATTAATGTGAATGACTGGATGCCCTTACTTTTCTGCACATAGTGTACCATTTAACATTTAATTACGAAAACAGGAATACGGTCGATGTTTTACTTTATTCGGCGGCAGAAGTTCACATAAACGGGAAATGATGCGCCGCTTTGTTTAGGTTTGGCCCGATTTCTGTGGAGACAAAGTACCAAACTCCATTACAAAACCTTTCAATTTAGCTAGCGTGTGCTTATCTACAATAAGTATTTGCGCCACCCAAACCACCAGCTTAATTTGTATATTCTACTACCCGCAAAGACAATGTAACATGTTTGTTATGCCGGAATTTACTAATAGACTTGCTGTTTGCCGAAAACCGTAATGTTAAATACTATGAACAAAGTAGTTCAACACTGGGTGTTCTCATAAAAAATGTAGGTTGTAATTTCATACAGTGCAGGCTATACCTGCAGCTTATTTACAGTTCGGCATACACCTAATCACAATACTGTAGCAATACATGCGAATATGTAGGTATATGCATGTGTAGTTAACTAATATAGCTAAAGCGTATAATACTTTTCATCTCTTTCTCTCCATAGAGTTTACCTCTGAACCCAAAACCATTCCTGAACGGCCTGACGGGCAAGCCAGTGATGGTGAAGCTGAAGTGGGGTATGGAGTATAAGGGCTACCTGGTGTCTGTGGATGGATACATGAATATGCAGGTGAGAACTACTTTTTGTATATGCCTTGTTCCTTTACAAATGTTATTTATCAACACTGACATGTGCCATCCTTGCTTGCACAAAGAGAATGTTTTACTAAAGTTCTCTTGGAATATTTGTTGATCCACTGCTAAATAATATTTTCATGAATTCACACTTTACTCCTCGTGTGCAGCCCACAAGAGTTATAACACTTATATTACGCATCACAGCCATTTTTGTGGTGCTGCCTACACGCTGCCCATGAAAGTAGGCTATTGCCGTGAACGTGCAGTGTAACTTGTGTCGACAGTTATTTCATTATCCCAAGCGGCACAATTTTAGATCAGCGCGTGTCCACCATGACCGTGCTAATACACCCTTATTGGTAGCCGTCTTGACCTTTTTATATGTACGTGTCTTCCTCGCAGCTGGCAACACGGAAGAGTATGTGGGATGGAGCATTGGCGGGTCATCTCGGTGAAGTGCTTATCAGGTATGAATCTAAAACATTTTCATTCCATAACTAGTTCAGTAGATGCTTCTTTTTCAATCATTTCTTTACGTTAAGAACCTTTTAAACACGGTTATTTGAAAGTAAGATAATTATGTTTTAAAGGGAAATTAAGTCTTTGCAGCTTCCTAGCTACCTCAACTAATCCGTGTTAATAATTAACACGTCATTCTCCCAAGAAGTTCAGTGCGGGAAGCAAAAGGTTGCATCAAACTATTATGTATCCCCCCCCTGCATCCGTTAGGGCATCACCTGTGCGCTAAAACGTGGTGGTTTCAAACCAACAGGTGCATAATGTTTTGTACATCAGAGG
This sequence comes from Cottoperca gobio, assembly GCF_900634415.1. Classification (NCBI taxonomy): domain Eukaryota; kingdom Metazoa; phylum Chordata; class Actinopteri; order Perciformes; family Bovichtidae; genus Cottoperca; species Cottoperca gobio. The sequence goes on along the minus strand of NC_041377.1, from coordinate 1,563,675 downwards.
CGTAGAAGAAGAGAGGAAGACGGAGAATGAGGGGCGTGAAGAAGACTCGGCCCTGTTGTGTGATTGTACCTCGTAGTTGAGTTGATGTGTGTTTGTGTTTTCACCATGTGAAACAAATGAACGGCGGGGGTTTAGGTTATTTTTCAAGCAGTTTTGAAGTTTCTTTTCCTTTTTTTACTGTATGTGAGGCCAATTTTATGTTGTGACTTTGTGTGATACAGACACAATAAAATGATTATTGCTACCCTTTCTTAAACCTGGTTGTGTTTTTTGCATGTGATATTTAACATTTATGTAAATGTCTCTGTAATTATTACTGGTTGTCTGTGGCAGAAGCTCCGCCTCTCTCCGTGCACTTTAAACTCTGCTCTCCTGGACAAATATTTGCCTGTTCCCAAACTAGTTAGAAGCCAGTCGCTGTGAAGTTAAGTATCTTTGCTTTGGATGAATCAAAATGTCCAGTAACTACAGACTACTGGTGGAGAATGCCAAACAGGTGGTTCTGATCTGCAACAGCGGAGAGAAGTTCTTGACCAAACATGGGATGCAAAATCTTTGTGTGATTGAAAATGGGAGCGTAGTGATAGGAAGGTAAGCATCTGAGATGACTGAATACCATGTGACAAGCATGTGGGGGTTACTCTATTACTCTAAATATTCATTACCATTGATATTCACTGTACATGTGGTCTGAAGGTTAATCCTCTGATTGTAGAACATGTGACCTGCATGTTCAAATCCAAGCTGTGCTATGAAGTTATATTGAAGCAGCTCGTTCTTCATCCAGTGACGGGCTGATCAAAGCTGTGGGGCCTGCGGAGATCATCCGAGCTCAGTATCCACACTCCATGGTTTGATAAAGTGATTGATGCGACAGGCATGTGTGTTTCTGCCCGGTGAGTATCAGCTCAGCAGACGTTCATTACATGTTCCAGTTTGTCTTTATTAAAGGTACAGTAAATATATTCCATAGTGCAACATTAAAATATATTTTTGCACTAAGGGAAAGAACAAAACCTTCAGGGTCTGATGAACAATTTGAGTAAATCTGAATGTCTAATCGTGTTTTGCCAATTTTTGAGTTAACTTTTCAATCGTCAATGTTTTAAATATTCAGTTAATGTTAATAAATGTGGATGTGATATTTTGCTACGATATTAAACAAGTATAAATATATATATATTTGATTGTTTTGTTTCTTTTTTTAATTACATATATTTATTTCTTATATATATATATATGATATGATATATTTATATATGTACATATGTATAATATATGTTATATATGTATAAATATATGTTTATATATGTATAAATATGTGTTATATATGTATATATTTATAGTTAAATAATATATATATATTTATAGTTGCATTTTAAGAAGCGTCTTGTTTCAGGGTTGGTTGACGCCCACACACATCCAGTCTGGGCTGGTGACAGGGTGCATGAATTTGCAATGAAGGTAAATAATTATGTTGGATATGTTTCCACAATTGTTCGAATCTTTCTTCCACATTTGGAGCTGAAAACATTTTTTTTAATGAAATGCATGTTACTCCTGCAGCTGGCAGGTGCCACCTACATGGACGTGCACCGGGCCGGCGGAGGGATCCACTTCACGGTGGATCACACTCGAGCTGCCAGCCCCTCCGAGCTGCTGGGCTCCCTCAGCAGCCGGCTGCTCCGGATGCAGCGAGTGGGCACAACCCTGGTGGAGTGTAAGAGCGGGTACGGCCTGGAGCTGCAGACTGAGCTCAAGATGCTGGAGGTGATCGAGGAGGCCAGACGCACGCTGCCCATCAACATCTCCTCCACCTACTGTGGAGCCCACGCAGTGCCAAAGTGTGCACCGTCCTCAACAGATCTCACATCACATCCTGAAAAACGAGTCTCTCCAGCTAATCCTATCTGTCCTTCATTCAGAGGGAAAACAGTTGCCGAAGCCACAAAGGACATCCTGCAGGTTCAGCTGCCAACGCTGAAAGAACAGTGTCTGCTGGGACTCTGAGAGTCGACAACATCGACGTGTTCTGTTGAGCAGGGAGTGTTTGACCTCAGCTCGACTCGCTCCATCCTGCAGGCCGGCAAAGACATGGGCCTCAACATCAACTTCCACGGAGATGAGCTCCATCCCATGAACTCTGCTCAGGTAGCACTTACCCGTCAGCTGCGTTTACTCTTTGTTGGATCCACCGCCGACTTATTGTGTTTCTAATGTTGCTAAAACTCAAATATAAGTATCATTTACTTCATACATTATTTAAATGATGAAGCAATATCATTTTAACGTGTGTGTGTGTGTGTGTGTGTGTGTGTGACAGTTGGGTGCAGAGCTCGGAGCCTTAGCCATCAGTCACCTGGAGGAGGTCACAGACGAGGGAATCGCTGCCATGGCAACAGCAAGAACCGCCGCCGTCCTTCTACCAACGACAGCGTACATCCTACGGTACTGTGACCAGTGGTGGAAAGTCTCTAAGTGCATTTTACTCAAGTACTTAAGTACATATTCGTGTGTGTGTGTGTGTGTGTGTGTGTGTGTGTGTGTGTGTGTGTGTGTGTGTGTGTGTGTGGTGTGTGTGTGTGTGTGGTGTGTGTGTGGTTTTCAGGCTGCCTCAGCCTCGGGCCAGAGACATGTTGGAAGCTGGAGTTATTGTCGCCCTGGCAGCGACTTTAACCCCAACGCCTACTGCTGCTCCATGGTGAGCAGGACGAGTGTTGCATGATGGTTAAAACTCTCCCCTGTCTCTGTCCTCTGTTGATTTGTTGTCCCCTCTCTCGTCTCCGTCCTCAGGCCAATAGTCATGCACCTGGCCTGTGTCAACATGAGGATGTCCATGCCTGAGGCTTTGGCTGCTGCCACCATCAACGCCGCCTACGCCCTGCGGTGCTCCCACACTCACGCTCCCTGGAGGTCGACAAACACGGAGACCTGCTGGTCCTCGACACCACGCGGTAAATCAGAAGTCCAGATCTACACACGGAGTCTTTTATTTTGAGATGATCACGGGGACCACTTTGTGTTTAAGTCGGAAGGAACCGATGAAGTAATGATGTCAGGTTATTAACTGCAGGACTTAAACACAACGTTATTGAACTTTACTTGAGTTCTCTCAACACTTCAGAGTGTGTATTGTCCCTCTGCATAGAAAATGTGACCCAGAGTTCATTCAGTGCTGCAGACATCCTACATTTAGGCATAAGATTCATCTTTGCATACTTAAACATTATTATATGTCACATAGGTTGAATAAGAGCTCAATGTCAGTGATCGCAGATGTATATTTTATTCTTACAAACCAGTGCGACTTTAGTTATCGGTGGTTTGACTGCATGCATCGTGTGTTTTATTGCAGATGGGAGCATCTGATCTACCAGCTGGGAGGACATCAGGAGCTGATCCGCTACGTCGTCATCAAAGGGAACGTCGTCGTTGATAATGACAAAACTATGGACTTATAACCAGAAGTGGTTATCAATACTTCTGATAGCGACACGATTACTTCCTGGAGTCTTGAATTAAAGCCTGTTGTAGTCACTGAGATGTTACTGTGTCTGCAGTGTTACTATCGCCTCAGAAACAGTCACACCTCAAGGGATCGCACGGGTTAATGAGTGACACGATGCTCACTCTGCTTATATCTGTGTAATCAGAGCTGCTGTTTGACCGTCAGGGTGAAAGCAGACACGTAAACTTTAAAGACTTCAGGAGCAACAGTAAAAACATTATCACGTTTGTGACGAGTGCTTTTATTGAACATGTTAGTACACGACGCTTGTTTTATCTAACATACATCATACATCAGGCATCGCTTCTAAACACCTAAACATCCTCTTTACAGTCGGTTCTCATCGTTAGAGACAAACAACATGCATCAGAGTGATACTATATGAAAAACTACTTTAAAAATGTGAGATAAAAGGCTGTAGTGGCACGTGTGACAACTATACTTTATGATACTAACGTCAGGCTTCATACTTCTTCCCTGCTCGGTGGATCTGCTGGTAAAGCGTCATTGAGAAAGCCATACCAAGGAGCTGGAAGCAAAGACAACCATGTTTAGTATATTACGTCATAACATCTCTCCTCTTCTTTACCCTCAAGTCACTAGTGGAACAAACTATCATTGTTTCTAAATGCAGCACCTCAGGCAGTTCATTTGTGCTGAACTCTGCATGGGTTGTATCCCATAATGCACTTCTTGTAAGCGTCATCCAGTTCATTTTATTATAGCAAAGTGCTTGATAAAGATCTGCTTACCTGTATGACCAACACGCACATAGCGATGGTTCCCAGAAGATGTTTGTTGTCATCCAGCCACTGCTCTACTTTCTCATAGCAACCCTGAAAACACACAACACACATTAGGAAAGTGTCTGGAGTTTGACTCCTTTAGAGTAACCCCCCCCCCCCACACACACACACACACACACACTGACCCGTGTCCAGAAGGTATTGGAGGCGTTGCGTCCACAGCCCGGGTAAACCTGCTGGCAGCAGAGGTCAGGAACCCCGTTATCATGCAGGGCGGTGTACCAGTCGTTGTGGTTGTTCACACCACAGCATCGCCACTGGTAGGCAGGAGAGATGCAGTCAAAGAAACTTTAAACTGATGTTGAGATTGGATTCAAACTAAAGACATAGCAATAATAATAATGTACCTCTCCCTGTATGCTGTTCCATGCGTCCCTCAGGCCAGCGTTGTTATCCGTGTTGTACAGCACCAGCCCTTCTTTCAGGTCCCGTCTGGCATTTTCACTCACCTGTGCAAACAGACGAGGATCAGCGGACATGAAGTCACACTCACCTACAGCAGCAGGTGATTTGTTCTAATATAAATATGACTTTTCCTTCACCTTGTCGGTGTAGACAAAGAACAGGATGAGGAGGATAAGTTCGGCCAAGAGGATGATCAACAGAACGATGAAAAACTGGAGAAAACAAAAAAGATTTATATCGTTGTAAATATGAACTCCACTAAAGACTACGCTCAAACAACACCACAGGAGATGCATCATGGGTACTGTAGTCCACTCACACTCAGTAGCAAGCACTTGTTCTCCTTGATGGCACCCAGGCAGCCCAGGAAACCTGTCACCATGATGACAGTGCCGAGCGTGATGATGAGGTTGGCGGCGGAGAGTGACGGGAAGGAGGGCGACAGGGTGGCAAAGCTGCCCTGAGACACCGACAGCCACACGCCCACACCCAACAATCCACACCCACCCAGCTGAAAAAACACACACACACACACACACACAGGAAACTCAGAAACTTCCTGTTGATTTAATGATAAAAGAACACTTGTTGGTATTTTGATCTTGTTTCTGCCTGTGAGGAATAATTACCCAGAAGAGCAGGTTGAAGAGGAAGAGCATGTATTTAACGCAGCAGATGCAACCACGAGCCATGATTGAATCGATAGGCACTGCAAGAAATATATTTTTTTTTAAACATGAAAAGATAATGTTAAAAAATAAATCATAGTCATGAAAATGTCAAATAACGTCACAGAATAGTGTCTTGTAAAAATGACAAAGTGTTGTATGCAGTCATAGTGTAGCATGTTGAAAAAAGTCATTTTATATTATATACAAAAGTAATTTAAGTCATAGTATATTATATAAAAAGGTCCTTTAAAAGTCATTTTATATTATATACAAAAGTCCTTTAAAAGTCATTTTATATTATATAAGAAAGTCCTTTAAAAGTCATAGTATATTATATACAAAAGGTCCTTTAAAAGTCATTTTATATTATATAAGAAAGTCCTTTAAAAGTCATAGTATATTATATACAAAAGTCATTTAAGTCATATTATATGATTTTTACAAAAGTCCTTTAAAAGTCACAGATTAGTATGTAAAAAAAAAAGGTCATAATATAGCATGTCAGAAAAAAGTCATAGTATAGTAAGTTAAAAAGAAAGTTGTTTAAAAGTCACAACATAGTATAAAAAGTAAAAAGAAAGTTATTGTATAATATGTCTTGTATAAAAAAGTGGCAGTCACATAAACTGGCACGGCTCAGGTACGTCTTCAGGGTAAAGGTGTAATTTAATGCTTTCTTTGATCCATTGGAGGTTGTTTGCGTCACCATGATCACACAGTACCAGACATCACACGGTATCTCACCGACCTCTGTGTTTCCCGTTACATCCCACTAACTGTAAACATGGAGTTCTCTGTGGAGTGAAGCAGAAACCACACAAACAACACGAGGAAGAGATGAACTTACCACTTCAACTAGCAGGAGAACAGAGAAGCTCTAGTGGCGTACCTGCAACACACACGTGTATACAAACAATTACGCTCTACTGCATGTTGTGTACAAGCTGGTGCTTTAGATTTATGGACAAAACTCTCGGGCTTCAAGTATTTTTTCTGGTTTTTCAGGCTTTTTAGACAAGTATAAGGGCATACATCAACAAAGAATATGTTTTACCTCATGTTTATCTCAACTAATCATGAACAAAAATATTGTTTTACTTTTGACTGTGTATACATTACTGATCCATCAACTAATAAATCATCATTTTGATGTTGTTTAGGTAACTTTAGGTTATGTTTTACTTTTCCAGTAACACTTATACAACACAATTATGTTAAGTTTTTAACATATGTGGAGGAATTCAAAATTAACTTTGCACAAAACATAACACCTACCGTTTATCCTTATGATAAAGGGATTTGGGAACACATTTACATTTAATACATTAAAAATATATATAATTGTATATATATGAAGATAAAATAATGGCCTATAAATTAGAAAAAGTTGTCTTTAGATAGTTTGTAGGCCTACATTCTTTAAAAACTAATTTAAAGGATGTATATGAGTTGTAGAGATCCACTAACAAAACATTTAAATAAATCTCAGCCTCTTTCAAGACATTACCATAAAATAAGACATGTTTCGCTAGTGTCTTGTAAAGGAAACTTTATCTTTATATAACATTTATTAGTTTTATTAGGAATCAGAGCGCGAGCCTCTTTCCCCAAAGGACGTGACGTCAACGGACTGAACTTCAGTTTGCGGTTTTGGGAAAGTTTGCGTTAAAAACACGCAGAAATGTCTTTAAATCGACTAATTTTAAACTTTCGTGAGAACAAAAACACATCAATGTTTGACTAACTAAAACAACGCCACTGCAGGCTCGTGCTTGTTTTCATGTGCACGCGACGACAGAAGAAAGAAGACAGTTTAGCTCGTGTCCTACCGAGGGCTATGAACTCATCTCCCCGCGAGCGTCTCAAGATTCAGCCGATAAAAGAGCTTCACATGCCGGCTTAACTTCTGCTGATGTGCCCCTCACAGCATCTCCCGATCTTAAAACATAAATCCGACGGTTGTAAAAGGCTGTGAAGTCGGCTGTGAAGTTTCTTCGATGGCTGGAGGAGGAGGAGGAGGAGGAGGAGGAAGGTCTGTGGAGAGGGCGGAGCACAGCGGGGGACGGACCCCGGAGTGGAGGCGTGTCTGTCGGGGCTGGTGAGAGGGACCAGCCGGGCAAAGACCCTGGCTGTGTAAATAACACACATATTTAAACTAAACTCCAGTGGTGGAATGTAATTAAACTAAGTAGCCTACATTTACTTTTCATAATTCTTTATACTATTTTAATTCTGCTATTTTTATACTTTATACTTTTATACTTCAGACTCATGTACATCAACACTGTGATTATTGTTCTGTAAATGCTCTTATTCTGTCTCATCTTGTACTAATTGTTATGTTTTTGTATGAAAGGTGCAATACAAATAAAGCTTATTATTATTATTATTATTATTATTATTATTATTATTACTTTTACTCCTCTACATTATTTATTTATTACATTAATTATTGACGTTTACTGCACTACATACAATAATTGTAATTTAGTTTTAAAGCTTTGTGTCACTTTGGGCTCGGGATAATTGTTACAGCATTTCATTTCTTGCAATTTTCCTAATTTTTACAAAGCAAATAATAAATATCAATAAAAGAAAACTATTCATCAGATTAATCCATAAGGAAAATAATCCTGCTTTTACATGAAAGCATGAGTAATAATAATCTAATGATATAATAGATACATAATAGATAATAAAGTATAATAGTCAATCTGCTGATTATTTTCTTGATTGTTTGGTTTGTAAAAAATAAGAAAATATTGATAAATGTCGTCACAATTACCCAGAATCCAAAGGGACACCTTCACAATGTTTGTTGTGTCCAACCAATAGGATCCACACCTCAAAATTAGTAAAACTATCCCTCTAGGGTACCTTGCTGCCTCGACGCAACATACCCATTCACACAATACATCCCCAGGTATAATGCAACACTTTTAATAAGAGACAGGACCATAAGGAACCAATTGCAGTGTTTAAATGTGTCACATGAGTCTCTGGGGGGCCATGCTGAAGACTTGTTTTGCAGACTGTTGCACACGGATCAGCTCAGACATTTCTCTGCACAAACATGGTCTGAAAACGTCGATACTTCACTTCTGAGAAGAACTGCTTCATGCATTTCCATAAGCAGTGAGATAGTTAGATAAAATATGCTTAAACTCTCGACCCATTCGTTCCAATGGGGGGGGGTTCCACAACGGTACGCCGTCGCCTGCAGGCAACATTCAGACCTGTAATCTTGTTTGTGTGTCATTTTAAGTGCCACGCATTTTAATCTGTTGAGGCTATTTAGTATTTTCCATGTGTTTTTAAATAAATGTTCAAATTTGAAGCAATAACTCTCTTTTTTCATTACTTACCATTATGGTACGGTGTTGCCTCGAGGCAACGTACCCCAAAAAAGGCCCCCCCCAAAAAGATTTATTGGAAATTTCTTTAGATTATGTCTATTTGGTCTATTCATCCAACATCCACACACAAATCCCAAAGTCAAAGAGGACTTTAATAAAGGTTCATCATGATAACATTAATATAAATACATGACTCTGAACAGAAAGGACCAAATAAAAATACAAAACATACAAAAACCATTAAAAGTATGTTTCTCTTTCAGCATCCTTGAGCATCCGTAGCATTAAAGCAGGAGTTGTGTTTCCTGTGTGTTATCCAGCTTCCGGGCGGCAAAACATTTCCAGTGAAAACTGAGGTCTATTTCGGTGCCTCCCCCCCCCCCCCCCACACACACACACACACACAACGAAGGGCAGGCAAAGGACACATAAGGAGGTCAGTGACTGACACTCTCTGCCTGACTGTTCCTCCATGATTTGACTCTCTCTCTCTGCTGCCGTCCGTTTATCCCAGGACCCATCGATCACACTGGGACGAGTTCAGCTGCACAGACTCGCAGCTCTCTCCACTCTCGTGCTGAAAGACAGATACTAGAGTAATAATGATACGATAATGATGATGATGTTGAATAAGTGGCAGCACATATGGTGGATGTAGCTTTGACATCCAGTGAGGGTGCTTTTATCTGCATGACTCGAGGCTCCTCTATCATTCATGCTTCAGGGAGGATGTATCCTCATGGTTGTGCTGATCCCTGACTCCTGTACGTGCTCATTCATCTCCCCTAAATAAAGTTATTAGTCATTCAAATACACACCTTGTTGGCTATGGCCCGGAGTTTCCCCAGCAGGGTGGGTTTCTTGGTGTAGACCACGTCATCGTCGGGTTCCTCCCCTTCAGCCAGAGCACAGCTGTCTGCAGCTGGCAGCTCACACTCCTTGTTGGCAGACATCACCAGACGAGAGTACTTGTACTCCAGCCTGACCACAGACCACAGGGACACCGTCATCGTGAGACAACATGTTATTTGACAACATCCCGTGTGTAGCTGTTTAAAGGAGGATACTATACACACATCGGAGTTATTCTACAATATCTAAAAGTATAAAATAGCATTTAGATGTTTAAGAGGATAAAAAAGAAAATAAAGTATATTTCCGACCATAAAAGGGTCGAAAGGTTATTAATGATTATACACCTAAAAGTAATGTACAAACATAACTGCCTGTGCTTCTGATAAATACAAAGGTGTACTCAGTAAGAACCAGAGAACCCTTTAACAAATGAAGGAGATCTTAATGAGCATGTCACAGAGATCGATGTTTCAGTTGGCAGGCGCCTCCAACCTTTTGTTTTTCTTCCAGAAATAGCAGGTGAGAGAGATGAGCAGCACGGCCACGAAGGCTCCGCCCCCAACCCCGACCTTCAGCCACAGAGCGATGGCCTCACACCCAGAGGATCTTCTGGGAGGCAATGATACACCTTTGGTGCACAGCTTTGGTTCGTTCCACACAAACAGAGTCTCCTGGAGACAGTGGAGGGGGACAGATGGAGAGTTTACACATTTTTGGCTTGTGGAAGCTGATATTTGGCTTCATAAATCAAATGTCAGATGTCTAGAGAAAAGAAAGCGTGTATTTGGTTTTATTTCTGAGGATTGAAGCATGAAGAAGATCTGACAACGTAAAAGGAAAGATTTTGGGTTTAGTTTTAAATATTAAAAACACGAAGCAACTATTGGAACACAATCCTGGAATAGTTTTACGATAGAAAAATGTTAAAGCTAGGCAATAGCGTGTCACCTGGACGCCTCTCTTGCACGCTCCCTCTATCCGGTGGTAGTCGTCCTCGGCGCAGCGTGGACAGGCGCTGGCGCTCTCCCACAGGAAGTGAAACGTACATCCATTGCATGTTCCTGCAGGACAGGAGCTGCACCAACACACAGAGAATCTCACAGACTTTCTTTTCTTCTATGTTTTACTCATAGAATATAATTTCTTATATCATGTTCTCTTATACTAACACATCTAATTAAAGTATTAAAAACAGAAATATGGAGTGTTTTCTTTCATGTTTTCCACGAGTCATCTCTTATTCCCACATCACAACCTACCTGGGCACAGAGAGCGCTCCTCGTTCAGACTTCTCGGGGTTGCAGCGAACAGTGATGACTGAACTGCGACCCTGATCACATGAAGCCGTTACTTGTGTTGACCTGGAACAAAATAAGGACGCTGTTAGGACTTAAACATAACAACAACACACTCTCACTCTGCCTCTCAAACTGTACCGATAGAAGAAGTTGATGTCTGGAACATCCTTTGAGTTTTCTGGGAAAAGATCCGGTTTAGCGTTCACGCCGTCCAGAACAGAGTCGACTGTTGCTCCTGGAGAGAAACACGGACACGGATATAAACATGACAAGATAATGATCACAGAGCCACACACTGACATTCAACAAGTGTCCTACCGATGAAAGCGTCTGCAAGGCTGATGGACTGGGAGGAAATGGCCATCCTGAAGCCCCGCCCATCCGCTGGGATGATGGTTGATTGACAGACGAAGCTGTCCACAGAGTTAACGAACTGAGCCGAGTCGCCCTGCTCGTCCTTGCTGGACACGTCGGTGACGTTATCTGTGCAGACAGCGGCCCTCTTCCCCTGAAGATGAAGCATGGAAATTATCTCTCAGTTGCTACGGTTACGCTTAATGCTTCACTGCCTCTTTTTAAAAATAATTTCATCACACTGGGATGACAGGCCCGCATGGGAATACATCTTCAAAACAACACAAAACAATTTGTATTATAGCTGGAATATTTTATGAAGTCTTCATTTATGAACTGCTCCTGAATATATATATATATATATATATATATATATATATATATATATATATTATATATATATATAATATATATATATATATATATATATATATATATATATATATAGTATATATATATATATATATATATATTATATATATATATATATAAGATATATATATATATTATATAGTTATATATATGAATATATATATTATATATATATATATATATAATATATATATATATATTAATATAATATATATATATATATTATATATATATATATTATGAATATATATATTATATATATATATATAATTATTATATAATATATATATATATTATTGCTTTACGAGTGAAGCAAAGTAAATGAATGCTGACAAAAACCTCAATTAAATTCAGACATAAGAGCGCTTGAAACTGACATTATAATATAACCAAAATACAAATAAATCCAAAATTAAACATCACTTCTCATTTACCGTATGTTCAGACTAAGCATGAGTAAAGAAAGACAAAAATAAAACATCCAGTAAAAAGGGAAGGTCAAGTTTTAAAATCTGAAGGATATATTTGAATAAAGAATGAGAGGATAGTGACTGTTGCTAATATAAGATGACATCAAGCATGTGTGAACTACCTCGTGGCCACACAGGCTAATGTTGAACAGGTGAAGGTACTTTGTGCCTTTAGAGGTGAAACTCGGGCCGATGGTCACGGAGGCCACGTCGCTCAGGGGGCTGAGGTCAAAGGTCAGCGTGCGGTTGTTCTCTGTGTGGGAGAAGGAGCAGTCGCTGTAGCAACGAGAGTGTTCCTGAAAGAAAAGGAAACATATGAAATGTCTCATCCAGAGCGACTTACAGTGAACGAACCACAGGGACAGTCCCTCTACCTTGTTGCTGATACTTCCAGGCCCACAGGCGACACATGCATCCTGGCCGTAGGTGTGGCGTCCTGCCAGGTGTGTGTTTGGCGGACACTCCTGGCACCGGTTGGTGTTCCTGTCGATGTAGAAGCCAGCAGGGCAGGGCACGCAGGAGGAGCCCGCCCGCTGGGAGTTCTGGGGCACCAGAGCGCAGGCCCGACATGTCGACGCCATCCCGTCCAGGACATTTGTCACGCTGATGGAGTACAGCTTCACCATGTCACTGACATAACGACGCACCTACAAACATACACACACATGTTGAGATATATAATTGCTGGAACTATTAAGTAATACAAAAATATGTTTTTTAGTAGCTGAAGACATCACGGTGGCGCTAGAGAGAAGGTCAGGACATCAGCATCCTCTGGGCGTCATCAATGTCGTGCAAAATGGAAATCCATCGGATAGATGTTGAGATATTTTAGTCTGTACCAAAGTGGAGGAAGATTCCCTAGTGTGTGTGTGCGAGTTGACTTACGTCCAGAGCATGGTTAGTCCTCTGGAAGGCCCATGTAAATGCAACTGAGGCGTTCCTGGTCATGCTGTGCGAGTACGACTGTTTCCCTTTACTGCCCTCCCATGACTCCACCACTGTGGTGCTCTTCCTGTTCACATCCTGCAGGGGGCGTCAGTCAAATGAGAAAACGTGAGTTGGTTCTCTGAGCAACAATAACGCAGAACACTGTAATAAACTGAACCACAGTGAGATAACAAGACTGTTCTGGCACGTAATTACCACCTTCTGCTCCAAAACACACACAATCAAAGCACGCACCATCATGAAGTAGAGCTCGCAGTCGCCGGAGCAGATGGTCTCAAACACAAAGGTTATCCGGCCAAACTCACTGCCGGTCATCCCTGAGAGTGAGGCTGGGACCCTGCCACCAAACACACGAACACAGGCAGGGACTCAGATAATATGGGGGAGTGTTCAAGTGGTTTTCTTTGCCATCTTGATTTTTCTCTTTCTGTGGTGTCCAAACTTGCATAGATGAATCAAAGCTGACACAAAAGCAAGTAGATCTCCCCAGAAGGAAGGCTCACATGCTTACTTGAAGCCCGGCACATGCAGGCTGAGGATGAGGTAGTCGTTATCTGAACTGCCTGCTCCGCTGCGAATGTGGTCGCCTGCAACCTCCCATCCTGACGAACAACAGACATGATGCACACACATTAAAGCTCATCGAGTCTGCGTTACAGATCTGTGCACACGGTGCTATTTTAGTGCATTATCAAACATGGGCTTGGATGTATGAGAAAACAGGTGTGAGTGTGTGAGTGTGTGTGTGTGTGTGTGTGTGTGTGTGTGTGATGGTTATTTCAGGTGGACAGAAAAACTCACCGTTCATGTCGTCGCATTTGGAGTTGCCCACGTTGAAACAGGAAGTCTTCATGTTGGAGGGAAGCACGTTCCACCACTTGTACTCGTAACCTAACACTGGCTCTGTACCTGCAGGGCACTCAGTGCACACTGGTACACACACACACACACACACACACGCTTTATTTAGTTACAACAATAGTATTCTGTTGTGGATGCAGCTGGGTCGCCTCTGTTTCAGTGTTTATTTGACTTTCCTTAGATGAACGCAGATTATAAAGCTCCATTCATACGACCACGGCACCGCTGGCTCAGTAACAGCACATGCCAGGTGTCAGCATGTTTACCGTAGGTGCCATCTGAGTGGGTTCCAGGTGGGCAGGGCAAACAGGTGGAGTCGTTGCTGTTGTAGAAGCCGGGGTTGCAGGGAGGGCAGGGCTCTCTCTGCCCCGTCGCAGGCAGCTCCACGGCCCCCGTCGTGTTCTCCACGCAGATCTTAGGCTCCACCCAACGATACAACACCTGCGTCTGTAACCGACGGAGCCACAGATGTCAGGGGCTTTACGTTGCTAATAGAATAAGTAAAAGTACCTGCGGTAATACAGACTGAGATACACACTCTTACTCAGAGCTTTCAGAGATGTGAATCAAAACAGGTCAAGGTCGAGTGCCGAGGAAGTTGACTTTGGATCAAATGACACGCAAAACGTTCACTAAGCTATTCGTCCTTTCTCATCACACTGTGTGACTTCTCTGGTTTCTGACACACAATGCCCTGAGAGAGCTGACTAAACGTCTTCACGGTTTATAATCCATTTAAATGTGCTGCAGTAAAAGCAGGCAGCGTTGTCTTCCAGTAAGCTGTGTGCAAGGGCAATTCACAGAAGGATACATGCACACAGCATCTTTTATTATATGTTCTTTTGTGCATTCATTAGACCAAAGATAAACAGGATCATGCTAATGTTTTAAATATAAAAACAATCATGGGTTGTTGTGTATGTATGTAGTCTATATACTTCCAAATGGTCTTGTTTAATTAAATTATTTTTGCTTTATTAGAGCATCTTAACGTAGAATATCCCACGACTAACATCACTTCATCAAATACTACCATAAAATGTGTTTTTGTAAGTGTACCTTTAATTCAAACCCCATGCAAAAGAGGGTGTGTTCGTAAGTAGGTGTGTTTGTCCTTGTGCAGTATAAAGGATGAGGATGTGTGTGTGTGTGTGTGTGAAATGTGAAATGTGTGTATGTTGCTGACCTTCCCTTCGCCGTCGCAGGCTGTGTGGATCTGGAAATAATCCTTCTCTGAGCACGGCGGCCTCACCTTACACTCTGCCCATCCCTCATCTGAGAGGAGACAATGAAGCAAAGTCAATACAATAAACTGAAATATATATTTAAGCCAACAACAGTAAGAACTAGCTTGCGTGCTTTTGTTACGTGCGTACATACGTGAGTAGTGGTGGTCCGGGCAGGCTGTACAGGAGGACGCCCCCTTTGTGGAGAAGGTGTTGCTGGCACACGGCTGACAGGATGAGGAGCCGGGGTCCGAGCTGAACCAGCCCGGCCGGCACGGGAAACACTCCGATGTGTAGGCAACACCTGGACATGTTTAAATGTATAGTTTCAATCTGAAAAGCGATCTTTGGAATTCATCTCCACTTATTACATCCGTCATAAATGTAAAATAGCATTGATAACTTCATGAATGCCTTATGTTTGTGTTATGCTTCACCTTCTATTTGGATGTTCTTGAGCAGCACAGGTTTGACCATCTTCCCTCCCACCAGGATGCCGGTGGTTCTCCAATACAGGATGTTCGTACCGGACTTCAGATTCACCTAAAAGCAAAAAAAAAAGGCATGAACATGGAGAAGCACAAACAAACCACAATACTGTCAAGCAGAGTCAGATACGCACTGTGTGTGTGTCCCATTCTCCGTTGTTAGTGACTTTAATCCACTTCTGGTCATCAGTCTGGGCCATTTCCTGACACTGCTCATTCTGCACCTGAACACATGTAGTTATGGTAGCGATGAGCCACAACAACAGCTGCTAACTTACTCCCAATGAGCCTCCACTAATTAACTAACTAACACTAACTAACAGGGTAATGCTTATTTGGAAATACACGTATTTGCATTCTTAAGGAAAGTTAGATTAAATTGATAACACCTGTTTAATACGAGGATACAGCTAGCAGCGCGTTAGCTTAGCTTAGCACAACGTTTTGAAACAAGTGGAAACAGTTGGCAGCTCGCCCGTCGTCACCGTGACACAACTTCAGACTTTGTACAAGTTAAACTCACAAGATTTAACGTATATATTAGTGAGTGTTAGAGGAGCTGGTAAGCTGTTTGCTCCTGATTCTGTGTGCTAAGCTAAGCTAAGCTAAGCTAAGCTAAGCTAAGTAGCTTCATCGTTAGCTTACAGACATGAAGAGTTGTTCCAGCTCATTTCCCAAACGGTCAAACTATTTCTTTAATTCTTTCTTTCCTCTTCCTCTTCTTAAACGTATTAAGGCAGATACAATTTCACCGCAATGTTTGCATCATTATAATGACCTGTAATAATAATAATAATAATATAATAAAACCCTTTTTACAAACTAAGGGACGTCAGAGGAAGTCAATACGATACCTTGGCAATTAAATTATTGTGTGCAATTTCCCGCTTGTATCCTGTGCAATTATATTTACATATTCCTTTTTATTTTATTGTACAATGCTACACAACACGTGTGTATATTTCATTTTTATTTATCACTGAGCTGCTGTAACTAGTTTCCCGGTAACATTTCCCTCGTCTTGGATCAATAAGGTTCTTATTTTATCTCATTAGAATATATTATAGTGTAGGAAGCAGTTAGAGGTGCTTACATAGAACTCAAAGAAGATGTTGTTGTCTGGGTACTGGTAGGTGAAGGAGACTGAGCCCTGCTTCTCCAGATGGACGGCGTAAACCAAAGACACTGTACACTCGTCGCGGTTCGACTCCAGATACACACCCTGTGGCGTCCATGATGAGCTGCAGCACAGACAAATAAGCTGTATACTCGCCTCCATGTTACCTTGAGAGAAAAGCAGTGTTAGTGCGTGGCTGTGTCACCTGTTACAGGCCTGAATGTCTTCTCCATTTGGCCCGGGGTCCATGAAGCTGGCCAGGCTGGTGAAGCCCGCTGGGATGGCGTCCCATTGGTCAAACCGGAGGCCGCTGCCCAGAGAATAGGAGCCGGACACACACGGCTTACACTGCTGCGTGCTCATCTCTAAAAACTTCCCAGCCGGACAGGAGAAAGCTGTGAGAGGGTGAGGGAAAGAGGGTCATATTGACATGCGAGTACACACTCAGAAATGAACACACACACAGAAACACACACACACACACAGTACTTACAGCAGTCCGTTCCTCTGGTTGGAGGTGGGAGGTCTGAGCAGGATCTTGGATTGAGAGGGATGGCGACCCTCCATCGTGACCCTGTACTGTCACACTCTGTGTACTGGTAGTAGTAGTCTGTCTGCAAACACACATACAGATACACACAAAGATCAATACGCCATCCAAAGACATTCGTGATCTCGACAACTGACAATGGATTGCCATGAAATAACTTTAGTGATCCCGTGACTTTTCATCTAGCGCCACTAACTGTCCAATCCTTTGGAAGAAGTCTGGTTGTATAGAAGTCTATGAGAAAATGATCCTACGATAAAGCAGGGAATGCTTCATGGTGGGGTTACCTTGTGATTGTTACATGTCATACATACAATGCTAGCTTTTAGCTACAGCCTCACAGACTGGGCATGACTGTAGACTCTTTGTTCTCCAACCAGGAAATGAATAAACATAAACCATTGTTACCGTTCATCACACCATCACCTCTGCACTACAAATACAAAACCCTCCCAGTGCTTCATCTCCAGTCACTCACAGTACTGGACATGAAACTAATTTCATACGACAACAAAAGCCAGGGGAAAAGTGGAGGCTGACCCCGATCACCACGGCAACCAACCTGCTGTAACACTAATGGTCCATGAAGGGCACGACAGCGGCTCGTCGCTACAACGACTGCTGCTTGTGATGCTCATCTTTGAACTGATTGAACATCCATTTAGAGGAACATTTTGTCCACAGCAACTTATAATGAGAAGCTTTTATTCTTCATAGAAACCTGAGCGAGAGACGACGTCAGTGTGTTCAGTGTAAGGGCGACTTTGTATTCTTTATAATTATATAAATAAAGAATATAACTCCTGCACTCTATTTCACTTATTGCTTTCTTATGTTGGTCTAAACAATCTCGATCTGGTTTATACTTTAGACCTCAACATTGTTTTAAGCAAACCAAATAAACCAGCCAGCAAGCGCTCACACAGATATTTTATTATGTATTCTGCTTTCTTGCCAAGATGAAAAGATCAATATTGCTTTTTAATATCATATTTTGAGCCATAGTTGCATTTCGATGTGGACTTTAGGTATTTTATGACTGTAGGACAGTTAGCAGATTTAATATTGATTAAATCACATTTGACTTTAAGTCAGTTTTCTACTTTAATTCTTGCCAAATAAGGCAGTAAAACCCTTAAGTAGGGCTTGGTTTGTACTTTTAATGCGACTTCTCATGAGTCCAAAGCCTCAGTCTGGCAGATCTCCATCTCCTCCCCCGAACCTGCTGTTGGACTGGGCGGACGAGTCACCAGAGCGTGCCGGCTGCAGCAGAGCACTCACATCTAAGTAGCAGCTAATTACACTGGAACAATCACAGACATGACCTGCAAGGTGTGTACGGGGGAATCTGTCACAGATGGTTTGCAGATGCAGGATGTGTGAGGTACAGATAAGCTTGAGCTCTTTCTTATGACTAATCACCTCTCTGCAACAACAGAAATGACCATTCATGCTGTGCCCCCTCCCCCAACACAAACACAAACACACACACACACACACACACACACACACAAACAAACTATGGGTGTGAGAGGACGAGCACTTCATTAACATGTCGCATGGCAACCTGCACGCAGATTCACCTGCTGTCCAGTGGACAAACAAGAGGGGGGGGGGGAACGTGAGACTGAGGACATGAGCTAATGAGTTGCACCAAGTGACTCACGCTGGTTGTCATGGAGACTGATGAGAAAAAGAGAGAATGGGGACACGGGATAAAAAACACTGAGGAGCCATCCTCTCAGGAGATTATCTGGAGGTTTTAGGATTTGTGTAGAAGAGACAACAAGAAAGATGGACACTAATCTGTGTTGGGCTGCTGATTATTATTATTATTATTATTATTATTATTATTATTATTATTATTATTATTATATTTCATATTGAATGTTTGATGCCAAAAGCATCCAGAAAATTACAAAAGTTCCCCTGGAAATGTTGTACATATACTTTATTTACAGATCACAGATTACAGATTACAGATTACAGATGTACATATAACATCGCTGCTGTTTAGATTTATGCAAAACATAACATATATTGTGTCTGATGCTCATTCTGTACATTTATTTATCTTTATAGGAACTTTTGATACCTGATGCCAAACTGTATTATGTGGTTGTGTTCATGTCATCTTATCTCATCTAAATAATATAATGATAATAATAATAACAACTGTTCCAGGTGGGTTATTAAGATAAAACTTTATTGCTGCAATTACAAATTAATGCATAATCCAGCAATATAATGTATATGATTGTTTTACTTTTGGTACTTAGTAGGGTATATTTTGATGCCATACTTTTGTACTTTTACTTAATGAATCTAGGACTTTTACTTTCGAGCTTTTCACACTGTATTAAGAGAGATGATCCTGTAACATCCTCACTTTGCCTCTGGGCTCCATGGACAGCACTGCCCCGGTTCTCTCTCCTCCTCAGCGGGTAATCCTGGCCGGCAGGAGGCTGCCCAGAGGAGGGATGGAGGCCAGCAGACAGCGTCATCTTGTTATGGAGCGTGTTTATGGTCAACATGAACCGCATTTTAAGCCGATCAGCGGCGTGCAGAGGACCGTGTGCTCTCGCATAGCTCAAGTAACAATTGAGCTAATATATAAACCACTTGTCATTTCAATTGTGCATTATGAGATGCATGCATGGCCATTTTATTGACTTAAATTAAATCTAGATGAGAATAATGATTTGAAAAATGAACAATTAAGACATCGATTTGATTTTGGTCTGTTAAAAAGCTACACTTTGAAGCAGCATCAGGATATTGGGAGATAATAATAATAATAATATAATAACAACAACAGTGAAGCGTACTCACCTTATCGCACGGCCGCAGGTCGGCGGACGCAGATGACGTGTGAGCGGTGATGATGAACACAAGGCAGCGGGGGAACCAGGAGGCCCACGCCTGCTCCCGCATCCTCAGCTCGGATCACAAACTGCCGGCTGTCCGCTGCCTGGAGCCACAAACATGAACCAGGCCGAGCGGTGAGGGGCTTTGTGGCGGTGAGCCTGTCATTGATGGGCCTGTCTCTCACTCACCCTCCACCCACACCACCATCAAGACACACCGTGTAGAACAAACAACACTTCCGGTCCCGGTTTTCATATTAAAATGACTGTTATCCCGAGAATAAAAAGAGAAAATAAATATTTCACATAAACGATGATGTGGCACAGTGTTATGTAGTCCTCTAATTGTTTTGTTATTATTATTATTATTATTATTATTATTATTATTATTATTATTATTATTATTATTATTATGTGCTTTTAATAGGCTGTATATATTATTTTCTTAATATATGTTCTGTTTATTCTGCAGGCTTTTGGAAAGTGTAATCAATCAATGTAAGCAATGTAAGAAAGGTGCTGGGCTGCATAATAATATAATACTAATAATAATTTTAAGGAGACTTATTTTCTTGCTCAGCACTATTAAACAGAAAATAATTGTTGTTATTACCATTTAGAAAATCAAACATGAATGTTACCATTTAATGTATTGTACCAGAGTTAGTTTAAATTAAATCGTCATCTGCATGTGCACACACATTTCTAGTATATAGGCTCAAAATGTATACTATATTTACATACTATATATACATTTCCCTGAATAAACTCGTTTCATTACAGATCTAATACATGACACCAGTGGCTGTTGAGTAAAATCTTAGGCATCAATACTTTTATATTGCAAGTTCTTTTATTTTGAAGGCTCCACTACCTGTCTCAACCTGTTGAATTATAGTCTCAGATAAACCCTCAGTGACGCCAGGAGTGTGATAACACACACCTTATCTTGACTGACAGCTGGAGATGGACAACAGGCCTGCTGGCTGCTGAGCTTATTATAACTCTGCACTGACAAAGCAGTACAGTTTGAGTACAGGAGTGCAAGACAGTGTAGTTTAAGTTATAAAGGATGATGATTTGTTTTGCATCACAATAGCCTAAGTATAAATAAAAATATTATATAAAAATAGTGCACACATGCAAAATTTCGCCTGCATTAAAGACCGACAACACACTTCTCACCCGTATCAAATTAATCACTGGATTGCAGATTGTCCCATCAATTTGAGCATTAAATCAAACACTGTGGAAACAAACACTGGGTCACTAAACCGACAGTGTGGACACAAGAGCACTGTAAGGTCATCCTGTTTGGATCCAAGCATTAAACTGCAAAAACTAGAGAGTTGATATTTCAGGGTTAAACATTTCCGGGTTGAATTCAACTCACGAAGTGTTACTTTAACATTTTCTGATTGAAATGTTTATTTATTGTTGGAGTTATTTCACAGTGTTAATCATGTCAGAGTGAGACCAACTCTGCAGAGACGTAATTATGCTCCCAAACATCTACAGGGAATGTATGCCTTGTTTAGCAGTCTGTGGTAGCTACCATAGCTAGCTAGCTAACATTTGGCGGTAGCTAGCTAACATTTGGCGGTAGCTAGCTAACACTTCCTTACTAAAACCATCTCTTGACAGTTAACATGAAAATTATATATATATATATATATATATATATATATATATATATATATATATATATATATATGTGTATATATATACATATATACACATATATATATATACATATATATATATATATACATACATATATATATATATATATATATATATATATATATACACATATATTATATATATATATATATATATATACACATATATATATTTATATATATATACATATATACATATATATACACATATACACACATATATGAGCCATCCAGCCCCCACCCATATCATGTACATGTAAACACATAAAGGACGGGTTCAGGAATGACATGTTTATTTAAAGTATGTATTACTTGTACAGACATGTTTATAAGATGTATGTATGTTAATTGCATACATACATTTTATTCAGTGTGGGAGTCCCTAGCATCTGCAAGGGACTTGTTGTAAACATATGTTGCAGACTTTGCCTGCCTGAAGGCTGAAGGCTACATTATCTTTGGCGCAAAGCATCGACTTCTTTCCCTCAGCTCTGGTCACTTGGTGCCTCCGACACAGTTCTTGTCACACATGAAGTCACTGACAGTGAATGTTTTTGTGCCTCGTGCTTGTGCTTGGACGATTCTTCTTCTTCTTCTTCTTCTTCTGTGTTATTGTTCCTGTTTTCTTCTTCTGCGTGTTTACTGGCGGATAACGTTTTTTAGCTAAAGTTAAACATAATACTGCCCCCTGCTGTACCGGAGGACACTTTACCACTGTACACTTTTTTAAATTAGGCCTATTTTTATTTTTGAAAGGTTAAAAATACGGGATAATTACGGGAACATATTTAAACGGGAGGACAGCGGGATAGAAGGAAAAACACGGGATAATCCCGGGATAAACGGGAGGGTTGACAGGTATGTTCTTTATGTCAGTTTTAATCTGGAGCTACACTTCCTTCACGTGTCACTTTTCTTTGGCGCATGATGAGCAAAGAATGCAGAAATGGATAACACCACTGGCTTTCTGTTCTCTGAACCACATGCCAGACTACATGTGAAATTTGAGACATTTTGTTTATGTCTTCCCTGTAAGCATTTGCGGGTCAGGAGATGTTCTAGAGAATGAAAAGTAAGGGGTTACATCTTAATGTTGTTCCTACAGCATTTAGATGATTATGTCAGTGTGAACTACATCTTAACTACATGTTTAAATATAATCATTTTAATGGTTTTGAAACAATTTATGTATAAACCTGGACGTCTAAAGAATTATTCCGTTTTTAATCACACATTCTTAACATAGGAGTCATATAATGTACAAATCACCAAATCAGTGCATAGTTGACATTTAAACAATGCTAGTAAACTCATGACAAACCAAACAAATTTGAATTTGTGTTAGCCTATTACACGCTGTCACTGGTGTAAAACCAGTGTATGATTTATAGCAAAACTAAAATCTGGGCAAGGACAATACTGATTGATACACAACAGTTTCAGACCAAATCTCCAGTGATTTCTGCATACGTCAACAGTCTCTAAAAACAAAACATTGCATTGTTTATCTCTGTAAAGACAGCGTTTGACTGAATTTTTAAACACAATTGTAGTCCTACAAGGACTGAATGAGAGCTGATGACATTTATTCTGTAAAATGCATTTATTTAATTTGATTTTGGCTGAATAATTATTATAAAATAAAATCATATAATAATAATAATAATAATAATAATAATAATAATAATAATAATAATCTCCTTTTGGAAATTCTTCCAGAAATCCAGGACCTTTGGGTAATCCCAAAATATGTGTGCGTGTTATGATATTCAGTGTTTTACGATGTGGAGCTGTTCGTCCTTTCACCAGCAGGTGGCAGCAGCAAACAGCGCTACCAGAAATAATCCCACGAAGAAGTATTAAAAATTAAAAAACGGAAATGACGTACAGTGCAGAATCAAAACAGTTAGATTTGACAGCTCTGCACTGTCCCGCAAAACGCTGATAAAATGCAATGGGAACTGTTACTGCCAATGTCAGAAATAAACTACACTATTTAACCAACCTCTTTAGATACAGGAGCGACTTTTTATGGGACTGTCTAGGAATGCTAATGCGAGGAAAAGGTACTTTTGGCTAGTTTTATCTGTGTAACTAGCTAGCTAGTTAGCTTCCACGGCTAACGAAAGTTGCTCCATGGCTATCTATGGGCTGAACCTTACCATATATAGACCGGCCACAGAGCTCCCTCGCCGGTGAAATGTAAACAGTGGCTCGATGAGGAGGTTGACAAAGAGTCTAGCAAAAACAAAACTCAGCCTGGAATAAATAAAAAACGCTAGCTTCACCATGTCATCGGACCAGATTATTGCCATTGTCATGGATGATAAAATCTACGAGGTGAATAAAAAGAAGCTGATAGAGAAGAGCGACTACTTCCGTGCGCTGTACAGCTCCGGGATGAGGGAGTCCACGGAGGACTCCGTGCAGCTCCAGGGGCTCAGTGTGCCCGGCCTGGAGCTCGTCCTGGAGTTCATCAACACCTCCAAGGTTCAGGTTGTCAACGAGACTCTGGAGGACCTGATTGAGACCGCCTCCTTCTTACAGGTCACCTCCATCCTCAAGCTCCTCACTTCGGAGATCCGGCTGGACAACTGTGTGGAGCTGTTCAGCCTCTCTGGAGTTTATGGAACTCATGATCTGCGCAATGCTTGCCTCAAATACATGAGCTGCTACTATCATCCCATGCTGAGGCGGCCAGAGTTCAGCAGCCTCCCCTCTGCTGTCAGAGACCAAGTTAAGGAGATGCGCATGAAAGGCACCGCCACCTTGGTAGCCATCGGGGACTTCACCTGCCTCTCCCTGGACATGCCCGACCAGGATGAACCCTGGTCTATGCTGAGGTATGGGGAGTTGGAGCAGCGCTGGAAACCACTCGCAAACAACCTGCCCTCAGATATGATCAACGTCAGAGGATATGGGTCAGCTGTGCTGGATAACTACCTGTTCATAGTGGGTGGATACAGAATGACGAGCCAGGAGATCTCTGCGGTGCACTGCTACAACCCCTCCAGGAACGAGTGGAACCAGGTGGCTCCGCTCAACCAGAAGAGGTAAAAACAGGGGCAGATTTTACCATAAAACAATCTGTTCAACACCTTGAACAGATGTTAAGTGGCCTGTGGCCCCCAAACCACTAAACCTGCCCCTGAGATCTATGCATTTCCTCATAAACACCAATAGCTGCGATCTTGTTTCACTTACTGCATCTCTCCTCCAGGTCCAACTTCAAGCTGCTGGCAGTACAGGGGAAGATGTACGCTGTAGGAGGCCAGAGTCTGGGCACGGTGGAGTGTTACAGTCCAGAGCAGGACTGGTGGACGTGTGTGTCCTCGATGCCCGACCCGCTGGCTGAGTTCTCTGCCTGTGAGTGCCAGGGGATGATCTACGTCATGGGCGGATACACTGCAAGAGGTTGGTATGACACAGTGTCACACACATGAAGTTACCCTGCTCTCTAAATATCGGCATCAGTCAATAATAAACCATATCGGTCGACCGCCAGTGAACAAGTAGTGTGTGTCTGTGCTTTTGTGATGGTGGCAGTGAAAATAAAAAGAGTGTTTCTGATAATGGCTTGTGCTCAGTATCATATCGCAGCCAATCACAGCTGTGCTAGTCAGTCACATGAAAATTAATACCATCATTTCTTTGCATTATTTCTGCACAAGGGCATATTTTGAAAGAAACTTGATGATCTGAGTTGTTTTCAAATATTACAGTTTGCCTTCAACACTTTGACCGTCCTCGTCCTCTGCAGACCTGCGGCCTCGGTGCTGCCGCATGTCAGTGAGAAACAAACACGTTCTTTCAGTTTTGCCTCTTTGAGTGTAACATGTTTGTTGTGTGTGTCTGACAGACAGGAACACAAGTGTCCTCCGTTACTGCCCCACCTCTGACACCTGGACGGTGTTTCGCTCCTGTTCGGCGCACATCCGCAAGCAGCAGATGCTCTCGGTGGAGGACACCATCTACCTTGTGGGCGGCTACACCCACGAACTGGAGTTTGGCCAGCGGCGTCCCAGCCAGACGGAGGACGTGCTGACGGTGCAGTCCTACAACGTCTCCACGGGTCAGTGGATCCAGTTGAAGGAGAACACATCCAAGTCGGGCCTGAACCTGACGTGCACGCTGCACAACGACGGCGTCTACATCATGAGCCGGGACGTCAGCCTGCCCACCAGCCTGGAGCACCGCGTCTTTCTCAAGTACAACATCTTCTCTGACGCCTGGGAGGCGTTCAGACGCTTCCCGGCTCTGGGTCAGAACATGCTGCTCTGTTCGCTTTACCTGCCCAACGTGCTGTGATTCAGAGGGCTGATTGGAACAATCCCAAGCGGCATTAATATCGGCCTGTGTGCGTGGCTTGCTTGTTCTCGCACAGAATGGGGCTCTGTGGCATTAGTGGGAACAGTGTCCGGTTGCCAGGTTTGAACGCCTCGTGACCTTTGTGCCTCAAATAAAACCTGCACATTGTACATACTGCTGTGGATGCAAATACAAAAGCTACAATGACAAGTATGAAAGTGATGAAGCGCCACGGCCTGTAGGTCAACATCATCACAACAGCTAGCCCCAGTTTGTGCCTCTCGTGTGTTAAACATTGCAGTCACAGTGGAATCATCCGTTTCTCTGAGAAGTAATTACTGTAACGTTTGAGGAAGCCAGAAGGTCGTTAAACAACACTTAACGCTGCTCCGAAGGTATAGCCAGAGACTCTCGGAACCATCTGGAGGAGGAAATATTCCGTCTGCTGCACAATTAAAAAGGTTTTTAACTTGTATCCTGTCCAGCTGACCGTCCGGTTGACATCTTTGTTTTAATTGGGAAACAGATGTACAACTTAAAAAATCTTTTTTTGTTGTGCAGCAGACCGAATCTTTTAGGATTTTGGAAATACATTCAGCGCTAAGAGTTATTAAATGATAGAGCTGCAACGACTTACTCCACTAATCGATTAGTTGATTAATCGTTAAACTAGTTTTTTTGAGCAAAAATGTCAGAATTATGGAGATTTCCTGCGTTTTTATCGTCTCAAACTGAATATCTTGACAAAACAAGACATTTAAAGACGTCACTTTGGACTTTAAGAAACTGGGAGGGACATGTTCTACTGTTTTCTGACATTCCAAAAACAGACCAAACAATTAACACAGAAAATTATTGATATTGAAAAATCGCCTTCTGGGTTTTTCAAACCTCGTCAGATAATTATTGTAACGGATGCTCACCTCGTGATCCACACAAACAAACTGGGGTTACATCGCAGCATGATATTAAATCTATGGGCCACAATATTCCCAATGTTTACACTCCATATATGGCATTGGCGTACAGGTTTATCCGTAATTCACTACAAACCTTAAAATATCTTGGAAACAACACATTTCTTGTCTTTGTGAATTGTAAATAGCAGATGATGTAAGAGATGGCTTTGGTTTTACACTGCCAGGTTACTGTTTGTGAGGAGAAGCTCAGAGGGAGCCGAATGTCTTATGTACACTTGCACAGTCTTACTTTCCTAAGCAAAGCCTAAAGCGCTGTTCCATGACGTGAACGATGCCCATGTGCCTTCTGCAACCTCAGTTAATGGAACTTGATGAAAAAAAGAAAAAGAAAGCACAAAATGCAAGACTTTGTCACATCGCCAGCAACTGACCAAAACTGCTGTTTGATTTGTTTTCCTGCTGAAGCAGATGTTTTCATTACGGTACTTTTCAGTTCCTTTTATTAAATATTTGGGGTGTGCAGAAATGAGAAAAATAATCCTGAAGTTTCGGGTGAAGGCAGCAACTGTGTTTGATTTTGTGGATTTCAGATTCTCTTTGCATTACTTATTTGTTTGACGGTTTCTTTTTTTTGTTTTTAAATGAATGAAGGTCCTGATAATAAAGACGATGTTCAGGTCTGTTTTGATCTTTGTCCTTTTAATTTCCAACATTTCCAAAACAACTGCTGACATGTATAACACATAATATATTGAATTAATCACTTAAAATGTACAAAAAATAGAAAATAGAACAAAAAGCCAAAATGGGCTGCAAAGATTTACAGAAATATAAAACAGGAAACTGTCCTCAAACTTAAAAAAATGACTTAAATGATTAACTAAACTCCGATAAGTATTGTCCCACATTATTAAAACATCCTCCAGGGGGCGCCACATGCTTTTAAAACATTAAATATCTCAACAGGCTTACAGTATTTAACACTTCACCTTCACAAGATATCATAATTATAACATTTTTAATAACAAAATCATCCATTTCTTTAAACGCTATGAAATACAGTTTATTGTATCACATAAAACCTTCACCACCTGTAGGCTGAATCATCACCATGTTAAAAATGTGTCATGTAGGAGGTCATGAACACTGATGGTTGAGATATTTTTAGCTTTTGTTGGTGTGCAGAGATGGATAGATGGATGAATGTTTGAAATTGGGTTTCTTTAATTCACAATGGCTGCCAGAGGGGAGGCAGAGGAAATCAATTGTTGCCATCAATCAGTGGTGCAGATTGATCCTCTGTGGGGTCAGACCACAGCGATCTCTCTCACACCTCCACAGCGTCGCTGCTCACGGACCAATACTTCAAACTGTGCCGGGCTTGCAAACAAGACACCGGGTGGCAGACTGTGTGTGTGTGTGTGTGTGTGTGTGTGTGTGTGTGTGTGTGTGTTGCAGCATCACTGTTAAGACTAAATGATGCAGTTATACTGTCGCTGCATGGAGGAAAGTATCTTCAGGGATTTATAGTAGAGCTGCGACGATTAGTCGACTAATCAATTAGTAGCTCGACAAAAAATTACTTTTGATAAATCGATTAAAGATTTAAGTAATTTTTCAGTTTCAGTTTTTACCTTTGACATTGAGAAACTGGGACATTTTTCACTATTTCATGACATTTAATTGAGAAAAGAATTGATTATAAAAATAATTGTTGGTTACTGGTGAGCATGCGTCTGTCGACTATGTGACGGAAAGAGAGGGCTCAGAGAGAGAG
The DNA here is from genome assembly GCF_900634415.1 of Cottoperca gobio. Classification (NCBI taxonomy): domain Eukaryota; kingdom Metazoa; phylum Chordata; class Actinopteri; order Perciformes; family Bovichtidae; genus Cottoperca; species Cottoperca gobio. The sequence continues at coordinate 1,534,833 of NC_041377.1, read as the reverse complement.
AGACAGAGAATAGAGAGAACAGAGAGAGAGACATAGAGATGAGAGTAGGAGAGAAGACAGAGAGAGAGAGAGAGAGAAGAGAGAGAGATGAGGATACAGAGATAAGAGAGAGAGAGAGAGAGAGATAGATAAGAGAGAGAGATAGAGAGATAGATAGAGAGAGAGTACATAGATAGAGATAGAAAGAGAGAAGAAAGAGAGTATAAGAGAATCTCTATAGATAGAATATAGATATATATAGATATAGGAATATCTATAGCATATATCTCCCTATAGAGAGATAGAGAGATATCTAGAGAGAGATACTCTCTATGATATATCAATAGTAGACATATGCAGAGAGCCGTAGAGAGAAGATATAACAGCATAGCTATATAAAGGAGATCTCATAGAGAGATAGAGAAAAGTCTCAGAGATAAGACGATAAGGAGTACAGAAGATATATAGAGAGATACAGACAGATAGAATAATTGAGATGAGAAGAGAGAGAGTAGAGAGAGAGAGAGAGAGAGTAAAGAACAGAGAAGAGCAACATTGTTAGTATAGTATATATATATACATATCAGAGACGAGACAGATATGAGAGAGAGAGATATATAGATCAGAGATATTTAGACGAGACACACAAGTAGATATAGAGATAGAGAGAGAAGAAGATACAGAGACATAGACACAATTTAGTGAGGAGAGAGAAGGAGAACAGGAGAGGAGAGATAGACAGAGAGAAGAGACAAAGAGAGAAATAGATAGAGAGAGAAGAAGAGCGAACACAGAACAACAGTTGTAGAGAGAGATAATATAGAGAAGATAGAGATAGAGAGAGAGAGCACAGACACAGAACAGTGATATAGATAGAGAGATAGAGAGAGGTAAGACAGAGGAGAGAGCAGAGAGAGAGAGATAGATAGAGAGAGAGAGATGATAGAGATATAGATAGATAGACAGCCGAGACACAGAAGAGAGTGAGATATATAGAAAAGAGGAGAGAGACCAAGGACAGACGGCACTGAGGGGAGGGAAATACACTCTCAGTCACACCTCACACAGCCTCACACAGCCTCACACAGCCTCTGCTGTAAGAGACAGATCTTGACTCTGAGGAGGGAGATGCACGTCTACATCAGAGCAGCATCCAGGACGGGATAATAGCTCCTCGAGCTGCTGAGACAAATACATGCCAAGGACTACAAATAGAGAGAAAGAGAGAGCAAGCCCAGAGGGAAGGGCATTCCAGAAAGGGCAGAACAGGGTGGAAGGTTTATTCTGTTGCTTAAAAAGGACCGAAACAGCAATCCTAAAAAAGCTGCCCTTTGGAGTTTCTCCTCCTCTCTGCACACGGACATCCACTCTGTCTCTTGCCGTCTGCAGAAAGCTCCCAGTGCTGCTGCTGCTGCTGCTGTGAGGTTATAGTCTCCATAAAAGACTGCTTCACCATCCGAGACCATGAGTGAGGCGAAGAAAGGTGATCTAGCCATCAGGGATAAAGCCATCCTGCACCAGCAGAGGCGTCTGAAGCAGGCCACCCAGTTCTCACACAAGGACTCTGCTGACCTCCTGCCCCTGGACGGGCTGAAGAGACTGGGCACATCCAAAGACTTGGTGAGTGGACTTATAGAATCTGAACGAGACAGTCGGGTCACCATTTACCTGATAGAAGAGGCTGTTATGTGTCACAGGGTTGAGATGTGAGTGTCATATTTAAAGAGTGTTTCAGCAGTGGACTCCTACGACAATGTCCGACTCATGCTAGACAGTTGAAAATATTATAATCGATGCTGCAGAATCAGAGATATTTACTTTTTACTGCACACATTATACTTCCTTGTTAAAACCTGGCACAGACATTACCCACAGTGCAACTCTGTTTGAGATTCGGGTGTGTTATGCTAGTGGCTAATGTAGCCTCGAGCTGAAGTACAGATGTCTGTTAAGCTCGCTTCTTTCTAACTTTTTATTTTCAAACGTATAGTCTTCAGACACAGGGTTAGGGTTACACATTTGATGACTTTAGACTTGTGACTTTCCCCAAACGTAAAGAGTAAAAAGTATGTGTTCCACAAATCAATTCATGGTGTCCCTTCATCAGAAGTCGACACTTCATTCCCCACATATATACGTTTGAGTACAAAAACAACGTGATGGTCAGCAAAAGACGAATTTCAGTATGCAGAATGTGTGGGCGGTAAATTGCATCACAGTTGGGTGAAGAGCTGTAACTAAGGGATTTATCATTTAGTCTATAAACGTCAGAAAAAAGCATTTTGTGTCGTCTGTGATACAAAAAAATCAGATTATTTTTCTGTTGAATCAACCAATTGTTTCATCACTACAGAGGATTCGTCAAATTCAATATCAATTTTATGCATAAAGAGATATTTTACTCTAATTTACACGAATGCACGACGTGGTATTAAGTGCAGCCGTGAAAACAGAATCCACCATCATCAGGTCATGAAAGATTCAGAGTCTTGCACTTTACATAGAGGAGGGACGCGTCATTTTACAGCCTGTTACAGTACACTGTGCACGCTCCCACAGAGAGAGAGAGAGATGTCGTTATATATTCAGGAACACACACACATTTTAAGGTTGACATATAGGATGAAAGACATCTCCAACCTCTTCGCTTCCTCTTCCTCCAGAGGCCTCATAAAGCAAAGCTGTTATACACTCTGGAGGAACTCCCTGTAATAATCTGAAGAGTTTATTACCCACCTCTCCTGTGACACAGTTCTGGTTTGATGGCGGCTTCCCATATTCCCCAGAGCTCTCCAAGAACCTCGACACACAATCACTCTGGCACTGTGAGGCAGCACTAGCAGTGAATATCACACTGTGATGAGTTTGTGTCTGCCAGGTTTTAATACCAACATTTGCTGCATGAAAAACATTCTACCCTCCTCCTCTGCTTTTTTTAATGTTATGATAGATATGTTTTCTCTCTTCCCCGGGTAGGTAGTTAAAAACTGCATAAGTCACATTTATAGGTTGCTGTATAAGATATGAAGACACATTTAGTGGCATTGGTCTATTTGGCACAAACGTTCATAGTCCCGAGAGTATGAATCTTAGTGACTTACTGACTTGCTAGCGCCACCTCCAGGTTGACATTTGTCGATTTAAGTCAAATATCTCAACAAATATTGGATGCATAGGCATACAATTGGACTATTCGGACATTCATGTTCTCAGGATTCACTTGTCACTTCATCTAGCGCCATCATCAGGTCAAAATTTGAATTTGTCCGAAACAGTTCGCAACTGAAAACCTGCAAAACTAACGACATTCCCACCAGCCTCTACTTTGAAATGCTAGCATGCTAAAATGCTAAACTAAAATGGTGAACATGGTCAACATTATACCTGCTAAACATCAACATGTTGTCATTGTGAGCGTGTTAGCATGCTAGCAGCCTCACAGAGCTGCTAGCATAGCTGCAGACTTCCTACTGTTGATTAGTTAATCCAGAGAAAAGCAGTCAACAACATTTGTGTTGGTTAATTGTTTAAGTTATTTATATTTGCTGGTTCCAGCTTCTCAAATGATTAGCTACGTTTCTCCGTCTTGTATCTGTGAAAGCCTGTCACCCTGTTTAGTGTCAATTAGCAACTGTTAGCTTGCTAACATGCTAAACTGCAGGACTGCAGTTTGTAAGTTAGTTGCACACGGGATGTTATAAAAAACAGAATCTTTTGGGACTTCAGAGGCTCCGTACTAAACCAAAACTGTACATCTAAACACTATTAAAGATAAAATGAAAAAATTATACAAGTCAAGATAATATTCTCCAAAACTATTAGATTCAAAGAGCGATCGGCCGTCTGTGAAACTCAACCTGCAGGGGCCTGAAAGCCTCTTAACAATAATCTTCTCCTGGAAGATGAAGCTCAGCGGTTATCCAAAACCTAATCTCTGGCGCAGACGTGGCCACGGGGAGCCGGAGCCCAGTTAGCATGGTATCTGTAACAAGTGATTTTCAATGTTGGGAACTTGAGGTGTGGAATTAGCCAGCAGTCCTCCGCCTGTATCTCTTCTCCGCAGACAGCCAGTCACATCATTCAGGCTCTGAATAGACACCAAATGAAAAGAAAGCTGTGATGATGTGTTTCTGACGTGGACGAACCCTCGCTGACAAAAGATGAGATCATCTGGAAAAGGCTGCTGTTTGTTTGTGGGACGTCTGACTACAAACCCCTTAAACAAAAGGTCATACCTTGAATGACCATTTATTTTGCTATTTTAGCAATTAAGATGAAAAGGACATTATCTTAGTTTTGCAAAAGGGCATAGCCTACTACAGCTCTATAAATAATTGCATTGCTTCTCAAAAATGACATTAGTGTTGAAGCTACAGTCCATTGATGAACATTTGTCTGCAACCTTCTTCCTCCTAATTTCTGCTCGCTGTCCCGTCCTGTCCAGCGTGTAATTCAGCAGCAGAGCCGGTTATGTAAGAGAGAATTTGTTTTGCTGCTCTTTAGCCGGAGGTGTTCTCACTCTCAGCGGCAGCAGAATCACTCCAGCCATGTCGTGCTGCAGAGTAAAGGGAGCGGCGAATATGAAAAGGGCAAAATCCAGCGCTCTAACGCAGAGCGATGGAGGGGAAAGAGAGAGACGGCTGGAGATGGGGTCATGGAGGATGCACGTTTTACTGCTTTATGTAACACAGAGTAGAGCTTTGAGTAGATACAAGGGTGGGAAATGTGAGGGAACAAGAGTTTATAATGTGTGTTTGAGGGATTGGAAACATCTGAGCCCAGTTACATTAACACCTGAGCTCAGCATGGACTAAGTCATTGTGTAACCACTGTGTAATCTCAGTTTTCTACTGTACACGCTCAACATTTGCTCCCCAAAGTGGCAGCAATCCCCGGGAGATGCATGTAGAAGAGGGAGGATGACTTTAAAGCAGCAAGGCTGCAGCTAAATGACCCTAATCGGATCGTTTTAAAGGGCAATACCATCATTTTTGTGTCGATGCTTCCTCCATATATTCCGTTTGTTTTGTATTCTCTCCATTTTCATTCCAAACATTTGAAGTATTTATTATTTCCCCAGAATTTGTAAGGTTAGCATCAAACTCTTTAGTGAAACGTACAAATGTAATTATGTTGCCAGGCTGCTCTTGAAGAAAGGTTGAGCTTAATGCTAGCTTTAAAGGGTCAAAGCACATACATAACAAACATTTCCTCACTTACCTATACTCCATCTGAACTTCTGTACGTGTTCATACTACTGGCAATAATCCAGATTCTGAAAAACCAACGGATTAAAACAAACAAGATAAAACGTGTTATTTAAATTCACGTAAAACAATAAATCCATCCATTTGTCAACACATATGGTTTTTAAAATAGTTCAAATGTGAAAGCAACACATGCATATTGGTTGCAGGAAGCAAATATTGGTCTGATTGTGTTGCACACACACCGACTGAAGCCTGCTGCTGCTGCAAAGCACATTTCTGCTTCTCCCTGCAGCTTAGCTGTCCGCTTGCTCATGTCCCTCTCTTCATGAGTCTGAAACCTGTGTGTGTGAGTGTGAGTGTGTGTGTGTGTGTGTGTGTGTGTGTGTGAGTGAAGGCCTGTCTAATCGGGAGACTGGAGTCTCTAGGTACTTCCTGAGGATAATCAAAAGATACAGAACTGGGTTTAGATGTAAAACTGTGGCACAGAAGGAACTGATGGATGGAAGTGAGCAGCACCTTTGCTGTGTGCATTGAATACAACTTAAATCCTGAATTACTGAACATTATGTCAAATCTTTTGCCTAAAATACAGAGAAATTAGTTCTGAGAGGAGTCTGGCTTTTGTCAAATTTGTACGAGCAGATGGCGCACAATCTCATCCCAAAGCAGGTTTTTATATTGACGAGCATCTCCGAAGTCAGTTGTGTACAATGTTGCCAGAAGTCAAAGTAGTACTTCAAAGTGAAGAGCAAACACAACTACGTCATTTGGTATAATCACCGAGCTCTCTGGAGTTTGCCTCTTCCTGTTCCCTTCAAAACAAAACCTCAACATATCGGGTGCTTTATTATTAGCCCCGGGACAATTAGGGGGGCTGGAGAGAGATTAGTGTGAACCTGTCTCGCTCTCTGTCATCGGGAGCTGAGGAAGGGCGGGAACCCTTCCTCAGCTGCAGTGGAAGAAAGGATAAAAATACCCGACACAAAACACAAACGACTAAACAACCCCAACAACAGAGGAGAAGCTGCTCGGTACTGAACGAAGAAAATGTTTTTGTTCATTTGTTGGGTCTGACATACGACCCCAAATGTAATCTGGGAGTTTTAAATTATTATAATTGAAAGCAAAAGTCTTTTAGGGTTCAGAGAAGAGTGTTGTAAGAAAGCAAAAGAAAGGTCAGAGATGTAAAGCAGAGGTGAGGAGGAAGCGGAGGGGCAGGCAGCAGATCTGGTCCGTGCAACAGGAAGTCATCTTCATCAGAATGAGAGCGAGGGCATTACAAAGCTCACGTGACTGACCGACAGCCGAATCATTAGTCCACATGGCAATTAGCCCATAATCTGACTCACAAAGAGAAACAGAGAGAGTTGTCTTTCTGTCCAACCACTGTGGACTGGTTATTGTTCAGGACTCACATCAGCAACATTAGCAACAGACCACGTATGAATAGGCACAAAGGGGACACAGTGTGTCACACAGACGACCACTTTTAACCTACATTTTGCTCACTTTGCCTTTTACACATGCGGCAACCTCCGGATCTGAAAAGTGAAGCTAATACAGAAGAGCCTTAAACCTGCATTCTGTCTCCACTGGCTTCAAAAAGAAGTCAGAATGTATAGAAATCTATGAGAAAATGTATTTATTTGACTTGATTTATTACGTTTATGTTCTCACTCACTAGTTTTAACTCTTCTTCAATACAGCATGAAGTTCATTTAGTAAACGATGGTCCCATTTACAGTAAAATAGACGATGAAGCAGTGTATGCTTTCGGGCGTGGCTACCTTGTGATTGACCCATCGTCCACCAAAATCGTAATGCAAGTGAGCAGATGCGTTTAATGTAATTCAGGCCAGGATAACTTCCATCGATTCTCCTTTCAAGAGTTTACAAACAAGCATGAATAAGTGGAAGTTAGCTAATATTTAAATGATCACTCGCAGATTAATCCACATTTGGTGCTGTAGTGAGTATTTGGGGCAGCAGCATGGTGTGTGTGGGATTGTGTGTTTTCATGGCAATGATGGTAAAGCTCCCAGTGCAACATTGGAGCTCTATGGCACAGAGGAAGAAGATGCACCAATACTTTGTTGGACTTGTTGTCAATGACAGTGCAGTATTTCACCAGCCATATTGTTTAAATTATAAGTAACCTTTAGCAAAACTATGTAATGCTGAGCGTCACAAACATTAGGACCTGTAGAGTAGAGACGACTGGTGGCCTCAGTATTAAATCAATGCCTTTAAGAAACGATGGTGAAAGCTTTCTTTAATCTCCACAATATCTAGGACCCATTTTATAACCAGGAGCGATGAAATAATAGCGTCCAAAATCACTCTGCATGCTGTGAAAAATTAACAAACAGATTTCCCCTCAGCTGCTTTAACAATAAAACTATCTACTGTCAAATGAAGCTTAGACAGCAGGTTGCTTCGTGTGTAGATGAACTCTTTATGGGACACCGCTGCCTGCTGTTTTCATTAGAATTCATGACGGGAAATCCATGAGGAGGCCGTATGATTGATTGTCAATTCACATATTCTCCGCCTGTTAACTTTGTTGTTGTCCTGTTTTTAAACTCTCCACATAGTTTAGCCTGCAGCGGGAGCATTATAAAGCGGCACTATATAATGTTAAAACCCATCCACCATCTTCTAAGTTTTGGAACTACAGCCCCCATGATGCTTTTGGGATTGTAAATAGTTTAAACCCAGTTTTTAGTCTATATAAATGAATAATTTGGCAAATTGGCACCAATAAAAGTGTGCCGAATTGGCTATTAGAACTTCCTGTTTCCATTGTGCCCATGGATTTACAGACAACTATCACCAGATTACTTTGATGCTACAGAAAACTTTAAAACGTGAATATTCTCAGGCAAGTTCTGCAGTTATGAGTTCTACGTTTCCTAAGGGGATTCATGGACATTTATCCGTGATAGAAATTTGAGATAATGATAACTTCGGAAGGCGAAAAGGTCCATAAGTGCTTCCATTTTACCTCGATTCGTCCCTTACGCTCATATCTCCCCCTTCAACTCTTCAGCCTCACAGTTCAAAAAGTAGACACTTGAAGTGCAACCTGTGAAAGGTGCAGGATTGCCAATTTCCCCCCCACCTGAACCCGGGCACATGCGGCAACACTGAACGGCAGCCTGCTAGCAGCTTGACGTTGATGCAACGATATTTGCTCTTTATCTGACCCCAGAGCAGTCTGGGCTCAGCAAAAAACAGACGCCAACCATCGAAATGAAATTACACTGTGTTCATTTTGTCTATCAGATTCAATCTTCTCTTCCCTGCCGTTTCATGAGATCACAGAGGATCCCTCCCCCCCTTTTTCTCCGAGCTTAATATGACTTTCATCCTACTTGTCCCTCGCCTGTTGAATAAAAACATTATGGTGTTCCACCATACTCGATATGCAATTTCATTCAAACAACACTTTCTGACTCACGCTGAGCAGATAAACCTTGATGCTGCATCCTCCTTTAAAAAGCAGTTATTTTCTAATTTGCAAACGAGGATAATTACTGTTATTACTGTTAATAAACGTGTGATGCAGCCAGTGAGTGCAGGTGGGAAAGAGGACAACTGATATGCAGAATATTGTTAGAACAAACACTCAGAGAGATGCCAGAGGAAGAGGCCGATGTCGAGAGCATAACAATAATAAAACTGGAGCTCCTGATTAGCTCGGACGTCGAGGAGCTCAACATGAAGAGCTCCTGCAGAGGAGAAGATTACTTTTTTGATTACTCTTACGTTAGGCCCGGGGTTTGGGTTGGTTTAGGGAATAAATGTTATCAATTTGAAAAAGGAACAAATGATGGTATGAAAAGGAAAAGGAAGAACATTGGAAAAGGGTTAGTGAAGAGAGTAGAATTAGAGAAAGGAAGTCAGGAGAGGAGAGAGAAGCAACAGGGGGACGACATGTAAAGAGGAGAGAGATGCGTCTTTGGCAACAACATGTTTGTATTCATGCCAACACATGTATTTGAATTGTAAAGAGGAAAGGACAGATGTAAAGAGTAGAGATGTGAGGAGGAGGATCATCACTGCCCGTTTAAGTGCTCAGCCACAGCTGGAGCTCGGAGAGGAACGAATGGGCTAAATGGACACAGGTGATGATTAGTTTCAAGTGTTGTTGTTTTGCAGCCTGGACAGGAAGATGGTGGCTCGACAGAGAGAAGCCTCTGAAAAGCAAGACATCTTCTACAGAAACCTCATGTTGGATCAGTTCTCTTTGACCCGACAGGAAGCCAAAAATGACTCCTGGATGATCTGTTGTTGTTGGATTGAGACCACGGACACCTCAGACATGTCCATGCATTAGATAACATCATTACATCTGAAGGTTATATCGATAGCCTCGGTCTTTTGGAGCTCTATGCTTTATCTTTTCATATTTCTCTCTCCTCGCCTCCTTGCTGCTCGTCAGCCCATGAAACCATGAAATCATCCTTCATTCAAATTCTGGTCAGGAAGACTTTAACAGCAGAATGGAGCTTTGCTATGTGCATGTTGAGCAGAGCAGAACATAAAATAATGTGGAAAAAAAAACGAGGAAAATCTTTCTATTCCTATTTTATCTTCTTAAGCTTCCTCTTAATATCAGAGTCAGACAATCACGGCTGCTGGACGGAGTTCCCTCACTGACAGACACATCACACATCACACCTCACACAGCCCTCAGACGTATCCAGCACCATTATTATGCTCTAAGAACCTGTAATGTCTGCACGTGATGGAGGTCAAACAGCCAGGATTACCCAGAAAGAGCTCTCCCGTCTCGCTTAGTGACATCAACAGCAACACTTAAAGTGTTGTTTTCTCCAACTGGAACATCGTGATGTGAACCAATTCTTTCTGTGAAAGTGTAGCTACTGCAGGCTGCTGATTGCATTCGGAAAGAAGAGAGTGATGGCTTGTAGAAATCCGAGGCTGTGAGACAGAGCAACATAGAGCATGTGAGAGCAACATAGAGCATGTGAGAGCAACACAGAGCATGTGAGAGCAACACAGAACACGTGAGAGCAACACAGAGCATGTGAGAGCAACACAGAGCATGTGAGAGCAACACAGAGCAACACAGAGCATGTGAGAGCAACACAGAGCAACACAGAGCATGTGAGAGCAACACAGAGCATGTGAGAGCAACACAGAACATGTGAGAGCAACACAGCACATGTGAGAGCAACACAGCGCATGTGAGAGCAACATAGAGCATGTGAGAGCAACACAGCACATGTGAGAGCAACATAGAGCATGTGAGAGCAACACAGAGCATGTAAGAGAAACACAGAGCATGTGAGAGCAACACAGAGCATGTGAGAGCAACACAGAGCAACATAGAGCATGTGAGAGCAACACAGAGCATGTGAGAGCAACACAGAGCATGTGAGAGCAACACAGAGCAACACAGAGCATGTGAGCAACACAGAGCAACACAGAGCAACACAGAGCATGTGAGAGCAACACAGAGCATGTGAGAGCAACACAGAACATGTGAGAGCAACATAGAGCATGTGAGAGCAACACAGAACATGTGAGAGCAACATAGAGCATGTGAGAGCAACACAGAACATGTGAGAGCAACATAGAGCAACACAGAGCATGTGAGAGCAACACAGAGCATGTGAGAGCAACACAGAGCATGTGAGAGCAACACAGAGCATGTGAGAGCAACACAGAGCAACACAGAGCAACACAGAGCATGTGAGAGCAACACAGAGCAACACAGTTGTTAAATACAAAATCTTTTGAGTCTCATCTGTCTGACGCGTATGCAGATGTTGTTTTTGCTTCACTGGACCGCATCGTAAGGCAACAGATGTAACAAAACCAAAGGTTGTTCATTCTGCTTAAATGAGCCTGGAGACAGAAATCAATGTATATTAAATAGTTGACATCCATCTGCCCTTTTAACTTTATTATTTTATTTTTTCCTGGCTATTCCAAGACATGTTCTCATTTACTCTATTATCCAAGAGTTTACAGTTGGTTGAAGCGGAAAAGCAAAGTGTTTCATTAAAGCAGAGACTCTGCTGGTGCTCTTTTCAAAGTCTCCAGACTCTGTAACGTGATTATAGAGACAACAGGAAGCTTAAATATAATGCTCTCACATGTTGTTTTGAAACAGTGGAAATCTGTCATTAATCAAGATCAACACACTATTATTAAATGTATACAGCACATGTTTAAATGTAACGTGTGTTTCTGCTGCACAGGACAGACTGTCAGAAGATGTTTTTGAACAGGACTCTTCGAGGCGTTCTGCTTTTGTCTATGAAAAGACTTCAGGTGACACCCGAAGAGTGTGTTAGCAGATAACAAGGCCGCCGCACCAGCAATCCCTTAAGATCCGCTGACAGCGATGACCTGACGGCATCCGTTGAATTGGCTTTCATGACATAATAATGTGACCTTCCATTTCAGGTGTTTTGGAAAGCAATTTATTTTTCCACTGAGGCTAAAGTTGCCAATCTAAATCTCAGCGTGTGTTATTTTGTGTGGAGGAGGAGGAGGATCTGAAATGCCACGACCGACGCTACGCTCGCTTACATGTGAACCCCGCCTCAGCATCCAGTCACAATGCTCTCTGAGAGCCTTTGGGTTTAAAAATAAGTTTCTGCGTGACTCATCTAGTGAGAACTTTTTGCTAATGAGCAGATTTAACGTCAAAACTACAGGATAAACATAACCTACAGTGTCTTATTCCCTTGTAGCTGCATTCATGTATAGATAAGTAGTGTACTGGTGGAACAAACATGCTGTAAATTATGTTGCAGGACGTAATCTACAGTTACCAATATGTTTGTGTGTAAGTCTGAAAGCTCTTGTCTTACAGCTTTCCAACTAAATATTGTGCGTCACACAGCAGCTGAACTTTAGCCTCTTCCCATGACATGAGACCTTCACCTAAAGTACTAACCTAAGTGAACCTACTTTTATTATAAACTGGCAGAACTCTGAAAGACACTGCCCGTACGTTTCGAGGAGCTTCTGCAAAGTCACAATATTGCATTAAATGTCCACCAAGATCTTGTATTGATGATGAGATGGTCTCTCTTCTCACCCTGACGCACCATCACTCTGGAACAGGGTCCATCTGGATCATCAGACCACATGACCTTCTTCTTGCTCCAGAGTCCGATCTTTATGCCAATTAAAGCACAGCCTTAATACCTTATGTTTAAGGAGGATTTTACAAATATTCAAATATATATTTGAATGTGGTTTTTGCGTAATGAAGCCAACGTGTCCCTTGAAATAAAAACGCAGTAGATGCAGATTACATTCGATTAATTCTTCCATTTGTCTGGGAACTGATATTAATTCATAATGTTCATCTGAACCGGCGTGAATGTGCATAAATAAGCTTCATCATTCCTGATATGGGAACAAAACATCGTGTTCTCTGACTGTGTAGATAATCTGGAGCCACGCTGACATGTTCCTTTAACACAACGACCTACATTTGTTTTTGTTTTTTAGATTAAATGTATTTTGCGTCACAAGCTATCTGAGACGTCCTCTGTTGAGCTTATAATACTATAAATATTTATGTTTTCACTATGCAAGCACACGTGGCCCATCCTCTGACATGCATTGAATGTACAACAGTCGCCCCGTCACATTGTTCAACTCTCTTTAATTGGACTTGATGTGACTTTTAGTGTCCCGCGGTCTCATATGAAACAAATGATTAATCGGCTGATGCTTTTCTTGATTAATCTGTTAATCGTTTGGTTTTAAAAGAAAAACATCCATCACAGTTTTCTCACACGTCTTCAAATGTGTTCTGTCTGATCAATACAAGCATCTGCCCTCTGACATCCCTGTCACTTGTGTCTCCCCCTCTAGCAACCTCACAGCATCGTCCAGCGCCGCCTGATGGAGGGAAACATCACGCGGCTGCGAGGGGAGGCCTGGGACGCCAACGGCAGGTTTCGCTCCCCACTGGCCGACGCCAAGGATGGAGTCGCTGACGCGGAGGAGAGGAGCGAGAGCACCGCCGACGACTCCGCGGAGGAGAGGGAGTCTCTGGAGGAAAGCGAGAGGAGCCTGCGATCGGACGAAGATGACGACAGCAGCGAGGCCGGAGCCAGACAGACGGCTAAGAAGGCCGAGGGCACGGAGAGCTCGACCCCTCTCGCCGCTCTGCTTGTTCAATGCAAGGTACTGCAGCATGCTCTGCCTGCTCTCTGACACTTTGTACTGCTAAACAAAAGACGCCACCGTTCTGCTCCCATGACTCATCACTCAAAGCCCACCTTCCATTTGTTCTGCACACACACACACACACACACACACACACACACACACACACACACACACACACACACACACACACACACACACAACACAAAAGCTTGGCAGGACCCAGTGGCTGCCTGGTTGGAGCAGAACAACAGAGAACTGAGTCATGGGGACTGGAAGTCCAACCTGGTTAACACCTCCACATGGGGCCCGAATGGACTAAATGTAGGTTACAGGCCTCGCTGGAGAACACGGGCTGGAAAAGCACAAAGCGTGTGGGCTGCAGCACAGAGAGAGGGGAAACAATACGGCTTCTTTAAAGCCATGCAGTAACCAAAAGGTAACACTCTGCTTTGGGTTGTAGCCACTTGTAGATGCAAGACTTCAGACGTCCGTTTTAAGATTTAAGGCCACAAACCTTGAACCACCATTGCGTCAGCGTGGCTTGTCTAGAATTAGAAACATTTCTGTTCACGGCCCTGGTTTGTGCTCGCTGTAGATTTATACACGGTGTGTATCGGCGACTCCTGTGGAGACGACAGCGCAGCAACATTTACACATCGATGGTTGAGGACATTGCACACGAGTGAGCAAAGGAATTGGTGCATGACCAAGCCGACACATCGCTCCCCCTCATTTCCTGTCTCCTCTCTACTCGCTGCTTTCAGTTTAAAAAGGCAAAAACACTTTTTATTTAAGAGTTGAGACAAACAGATAAAAAGAAATGTAAAGCCTCAAGCCCAACCTGACGAGTGGTTACCATCAGCAGACATTATACAACTGTTCAATAAGTGACCCTACACACAACCAGTCATCAGTTAACCCTCAACACAGCGAGTAAAGCACACGAGCACGTCCGGCTGCTGTAGACCAGACGACCCACTCAGTATTCATATTCATTATAATAACTATCTTTCCTTACAATCTGTCTGAAACACATTAGGCAATAATGATTGTCTGGTTTCAGCAGGAGATGCTCCCTGTGGTCCACACACACACACACACACACACACACACACACACACACACACACACACACACACGCTTCAGTCCGTCCTCAGAAGAAGTTTCTTATAGAGCCACCAGAGTCGTCTGATACTTAATGTTTAACGCTGGTTAAACTGGGGATGATTTACACGAAGCATCTGCTTTGATTAACACACACACACACACACACACACACACACACACACACACACACACACACTACAGATTTTAAAGCTGCTTGATCCACAAATAATGAATTGACAGTATTTTGAATGTGCTGATTTGTAAATTGATCACATTTGGGTTTGAGTCGGACAACATGTGATGACCTCACCTCTTGCACTCTTGTTTTTACTATTTTCCGATATTTTAAAAGACTAAACTATGAAGTAATTAATCAAAAACAAATTTAAAAGATGAATAAATCATGAAAACAAGTTGCATTCTTCTCTCAAATTCTCTATTAAATGTAATCAAGGACAAATACAGTAGATATAAAAGGTACCTATATTTAATAGTTAACCTTCATCCAGAAGGAGACAACTCTCCGGCACGCTGTGATTAGAGAGTTTTGCCGCCATGTTTAACACCAAGGACGGAGCCATTTCTCATCCTTTGAAAGAAATCAATGCAGCGATCAAACAACTGTTCCCTGTTAAGGATAAAACACAGCTTCTCTCTGTGTGAGCGTTTTTAAAATCAGCAGTCCACTTCAGACGCTGTGGTACATTCAGCGTTTTCCTCCATTACTCATTACTCGGTTTTAGCGTCAACTTATTAAATGCAAAGTGTTCCTCGGTTACTCTTTGGACGGCTATTTTTAAACTTGAGGATTTCTGCTCTGCTGGGACTGAGACAAAGGAGGTTTGTGGGCCTGCTGATAAGCCGATGTGCCTGTGAGGACAAAGGAGGCTCAGCTCAGTCTGTACAGAGGGATCAAAACAAGGCTCATGGAAACTCAACGTGTTTCTTTCCAAAGGGGGGGAAAAACATCCTGGGGGTCAAGTGGATAAGGTATTGATTTATGACAGACGACGTGGAGGGGAAGATATACGGACATGTTCTCTGGAACCAGGATGAATGCTGGACAGTCAAACACTAAAGTAGAAGGAGATACATCATGAAAAGCTCATTTCTTTCCGTGCTTGTTAAGATACTTTAGGTTCTCTGGAGTGCTTAGCAACCCAAAGACTGTGAAAGTGTCCTGAGTATCTCCACCAACGGCTTGAGAACTACTTGCAGCGGTTCAAACAGACAGAGGGGGCATACAGGTACATTCAGAAGCACGGTATACAATATGAACAGTGTGCATGCTGCTTATTGCACATGCATGTATACCCACAAACACGTCGCTACTTGTGCACATGTTGCCTGGTGTCGAGTCAGAGGATGCTGAATAGGAAATACAACAGTAAACCATTACAATCTGCCGCACTGTGCACTTTCTACTTGTGACATGAAGTGCCCTGCAGGCAGCAGAGCAACTGTGAGAGGAAGAAGAGAAATGTCAGAGGACATTAGGACAAGCTGCATGTTAGCGTTACTCATTTTGAGTCACGCTTGTGACCATCTGATGAATGTTGAGTCCAATATTCAGGGGAAATATGTTATGTTCCCAGGGTCCTGTGTTGTTGATAGAGATGAACATTGTAAGAGATGTGTAAGGTCTATCTTCACAGTTCAAAGTGCAAAAGAATAAAGAGAGATTCATGTTTCTAATATAGTTTGAATGGTAAAGATTCATTCAGCCACGGTGGAGATGTTGATGCTATGAAAGCAGTGGTGGTGAATTAAAGTAAAGCTGGCGGCCAGAAAACCAAAACAACGAGCCAAACAGTGTTTTAAAAGCTCTGTAGAGGAGACAGGAACTGCAGAGTCGAGTGTATTTTCTACACCAGCGACTCCTTTCACAAACATCTGAGCCATCGTATTATACAAATATTAACTGGAGCTGCTTTAAAGACAGAAAGCGTTTACTCATGTGACTTGTGGTCACTTTACACGGGAGGTGTTTGCTTGACTATGAGTTAAATGCACACATGACTCACTTGGTTAATATTTTATGCTCTGGTGAAGCTTTTGAATATCAAGTCTGAAAATTCAAAGTGCACTGAACACACGGAAGACTAGAGTCAGCAACAGGAACTGAACGGGTCAGCGACAGCATCTGTAATGATTTATAGAATGTCCCGGTCGGGTTATTCTTTAACTTGATTATTAACCATTTAACCAAACACATGCAGCATTTAACGGACGAGTAGTGATTTAAGAGTCCAAAACAGAATCAAGTTACAAACACAAAATAACATTTGACTCAAGAAAACCTTCTGAAAACCAGCGCCGGGTCAGAAACACTCCCCCAAGGGAGATCTGTTTGTGCAAAGTGGATTAACTGCAGAGCACAAGCACAACAGAGCAGAGCGGATTCAGTCAGAAGGAAAAGATGAATGGTT
This sequence comes from Cottoperca gobio, assembly GCF_900634415.1. NCBI lineage: Eukaryota > Metazoa > Chordata > Actinopteri > Perciformes > Bovichtidae > Cottoperca > Cottoperca gobio. The sequence continues at coordinate 1,517,939 of NC_041377.1, read as the reverse complement.
TTGAAAGGCTTCCCAGAGTTGTGTTAATGTGCTGTTGTGACTGGTTATTGTTCCCCCCCCCCATCCCATCCCACCCCACCCCACACAGTGCTGCGAGACTGAAGTCAAAGCGTCCATCAACACCGGCAGCCAACATAACCACATCTCCAGCTCCTGCTGCCAGAGGCTGGGGTAAGAAACGTCCTGCTCCACACACACACACACACACACACACACACACACACACACACACACACACACACACACACACACACACACACACACTCACACACTTTTCAGAGAGATTTAATGAGCTTATAAGCTACGGGACTTTCCGTATCTTTAAAGGGAAGATATTAACAGTCTTTAGATCTGTGCACTGGCGTCAGAGGATGTGACATTTTGTTCTCATCTTAATTTCAAATCAGCGTAAGAAGTAAAAGATATGAAGCACACAGTAAAAGCTGCTAATAATGACGCACCGTTTGTCTCTGTTACTGTTAATAAAACCCCAGCTGCACAAACCTTTAAGAGATCGACATATGATGAGAAAATCTATTTCTGGTTCATTAAATGAACGACTGAAGTTATTACTGTGTGTGTCTGTGTGTCTGTAGACTGGTGCCCAGTCAGGACAGTGCACCATGTGGTGGCAGCTCAGTGATGGAGCTGCAGCTGCAGCTGGGCAGACAGACGCTCCAGTGCTCAGCCTTCGTCAAAGGTGAGAATATTAAAAACACACTCAAAGAGTCCTGATGCAACCAAATTAAAACCATTTGAAGGAATTTGTTTACAGCCATGTTAGCAGCAGCTCTATGAGGATGTACACACAGTGATGCTTTCAGCTAAATGCTAATGTCACCATGCTAACAATGCTAACATGCTTGTTTACAGTGTTCATGATCTTAGTTTAACACCCAGACAATCTGTCAATCTCAAAGTAGCTCCACCCTAAAGCATATCCTGCTTTATCATTTATCAAGGGGACATTTGAGTGGTCACAAATGGTTCTCCAGTTGTCACAACTATAAGTATAATACATCTTATATATCTTCTGTACTTCAGTGTACTTTGAGGGGGAAATCCCCTGGTGCAGAGAAACAAGTGGGAAGATCATCATCATGAACAGACAACAAAGTTCAGAAGGAGCATTGCCAGCAGGGAACCAAACTTCATGAACAGACTGAAGACACCGTTTAATTAAGAATTGTATTCCTTATAAATGTATCTGGACTTTGCCGATGAGCGCCACTGGTCCACGGACAAACAAAAGTGGTCTAAAAGAAGAAGGAGAGGAAAAAGTACACCACGTGTCCCTTTGCATCCCAATCCATCTCTGGAAGGGAAAGCCAGGGTTTATTTTTGTCATGAAGAAAGTTGCTTTCCTTTTAAGGATACTTGCATTCAGTCGGTTGTTCAGTTACTTACTTGGATTTGAGGTTCATTACGTTTCATGGATGTTTAGAATAGCAAGAGTTAGGCTTTCACAAGAGATGACACGCAAAGGAATAAGAACATAAGGTGTCGACACCACGCTCACATTTAGCCGGTTAATATGTAGCTTCATCCAGGAGAACGTTAGCTTAGCTTAGCAGAAAAGCTAGGAGCTAAATCTGCGTACCGGCACCTTTAAACTTCACTAATTAACTCGTCATATATGGTTTTCACACTTTGGACAGAGCCAGCTGTTTCCCCGTTTCTAGTCTTAATGCTAAGCTAAGCTAACTAGCTGTAGCTTCATATTTCCTGTATAGAGGCGACAGTGGTACCCAACTTCTCATCCAATTCTCGGCAAGAATGTGAATGAATGTATTTCCTAAAAACAACCATTATTGTTGTGTCTTTGCTCCTTCCTATTACTCCCTCACTCTCACCTCGCTGCTTTAAAACTCATACCCATCCTCACAAGAACAGACGTGTTGACGATGTAACCTGGATTTAGGCTAATGTATGCATGTTCAGACGAGGGGTGTTCATGAATGAGAATCATAACGCAGGCTTCCCTCTTATCTTTCCTTTCTCTCTTTCAGAGGACGAGGCGTATGAGCTGTGCCTGGGTCTGCAGACTCTGCTGGAACTTAAAGTAAGGTCCTCATTTGCTTTGCTAATATCGTATGTGCCTTATCTTGTGTTATTTAAAGAACCAGCTCTCTGAAACGGTCACATGGCTTTCAAAATAAGCAAACGGGAAGAAGAAAAATAAATGCTACTGTAGTAGAAAGATTACCATTTCAGAGGGAAAGATAGAGGCATAGGTTCTTAAAAATAGACGCACTGCATGTGGTGTTATCTAAGGGGGGGGGGGGGAAATGGTGTTATTTTAGTGGCACGGCTCACTGTGAGATCCACACTGTGCAGGTGAAACCCAGATAAGAGCGAATTGAGGACATCTTGTGAGAGGGTATTTATTTATTTGAAAATGCAATTTAAACCTCATGAATTGAATCTGAAAGTCGTGCTTTCAGTTGTTTCGTTATTACATCTGATGCATTTGGTTAATATCATCCTGAGAATCTTATTAGAGTGGGACTGCAGCTCGGGTAATAAAGGAACATGGGCTCTTTTTTCCTCATTTTTGTAAATTAGTGCTTAAGGACTTTGTGATGTTAGATGCCATTAAGCTCACCCGTGTGCTTCCTCTGCTAATGTCCATAAACAATATAGTAATTATTTTGATTTCTGGCTCTAACTCTCATAGTTTCTATTGAAATGCTGAACAGAGACAAAGCGACTCATGAGATGAAGCACTTGCAGCACAATGACGACAATAAATGATTAACTAAAAGCCTGAAGCATCATTACGCGTTGCAGAGTGTGTATCCGATCCCTTTAATCATGTCTCACCGTGTGTCCCGTCACAGTGCTGCGTGGACCTGAGCAGCCGGGTCCTGAAGCTGCAGGCCTGCGGAGAGGAGCTTCCCTTCCTGAACCCTTCCAGCTTGTGCCAACACGACACCAACGAGAACCTGTGAGCCCGACTCGACGGCGGCGACCACCTCTTTGAATCTCGACTGGTTGCAGAAACGTGGCGCGATGCCGTTTGTGTCTGGACGAGTCCGATCAGTGTCTCACACACTGCCAGAACATGGATGAGCGTTCGCCACCGTCGTTCTTGAGTTTACATCATTGTGTTTGCAGAATTAAGACATTCACTTTGATTATCTCTTATATTAAATTAGTCTAGTTTACAGAGCGGGTGAAAGCCATTCATGAGCCGATCCGATCTCTGAGAGTCTAATCATCCTTTATGATTATATTGTGTATTCAAACTAATTCCTCTGTAAATTAAAAAGTGTTAATTATTAAGCATTTAGATGGTGTGAAAGGAATCGTTTTATATTTTGGGACGCATGCTAGTGAAGTTATACGAAGAGATACCACTTATTTCTGTTTGGAAAATATCATTCAACAGCTCGCTGACTGTTAGCTTAGCTTAGCACAAAGACTGGAAACAAGGGGAAACAGCTAGCATGACTCTGACCAAAGGTAATAAAAACGAGCAGCTTCACTAATAAACATGCTATGATTAGTCCGTACAAACACTGAACTGTAAGAACTTTAAGTTCATGTAAAGGAAGTCTTGGTCTGTAGTTTAGAACTTGCACAGAGCCAGGCTAGCTGTTTCCCGTTGTTATGCTAAGCTAACGGGCGGCTTGCTGTTGCTTCACATTTACCGTACAGACATTAGAGAGGCATCGATCTCAGCGTCGTCTCGACAAGAACGTGAATAAGCGTATTTCCCAAATTGTCAAACTATTCCTTTAAGAACTTGATCCCTCTAAAACGTGTTGGGACTCAGGATCCCCTTTCCAGTGAGAAAAAGGACATTTTGAGAAGCCTTGAAGCTTTTTTGAAGTCTTGTGTAATTAGGTTTGGATCAGGCTTTAAGAAACAAAGACAGATCTGAGGAAAACATACTTAGGTTCGGCGTTGTAAAGCCCCTCTGCTCGCTTATCCCATCGAAACACTGATGTGGGGAAGTCTGTCACAACAGCGCAGACTGAATTACAAGTAGTTCCCTATAAATCCCTTCAATAAAAATAGACTTCAGGCCAGACAGAAAAACACATTTGACTCAGCTACAGAAATATAAAACATTCCATCTGCATGACTTTGTAAAGTTCTGCCTTTGTACAAGTCTGCATGTTTGTGCACTCGTCTGATTGTGTCTGCAGGCGCCGTGTGTGTGTTGGTGAGTGTGTGTGTGTGTGTGTGTGTGTGTGTGTTAGGGAGTCAAAGCAGGGTTTTTCATGCCTTGTGTTTCACATGGGAAAAGGGGACTACGTCCTAATCTGCTCCCAAACCGGTCCGCAAAAGCTCCGGTCAGAACAAGCTGCCAAACGCCGACCCCAGCTGCCTTCCCCCTCTCTGCCTCTTTCAGGAGATTCTCATCTGCGCCCTGTGCCAAAGCCCTTCTTCAAGCTCATCTTCCTCTTTATCCAGAAGGCCGCTCTTCTTTGTGTATTTACCATCTTACTTTGGCTGATGATATTCACTTTGACGCCTCATGTTTGTCACAAGACAACAAAAAGAAGACCTCCCCACTGCAGTGCCACCTGCCTCTCTCGTCTCAGTGTGTCATCGTGTGGGGGGATCAAGAACTGCCTCAGATCATGCTGTGCTTTAACAACACCTGAGCCGTGCCGTGCTTTTTGACTGTGCTACAGCATCCATCTGACCTCTCCGCGGAGGTCATCCACAAGTAGATTTGTTTCTCTTTGATGTGCTAGTGATCTTCCTACGCCGTGTGAGAGGACTCGATGTACGACAGAAATTTATTTTTGGTGTTTCTCTTCTTCTGAACAGTATTTTCTCTGCCTAATAAAATATGTATTCTGGCTAGTTCTGTTTGTGTTCATACTCTTAATATTAACTAACAAAAGGCGGAGGAGCTGACATTATGTGACAGAGCAGCCGTTTAAAAAGGAATACTTCACCTTCCAAATGATCCTTTGTATATAAATCACTCACCCCGTGTTACCTTGAAACCTTTCTGCATACCTGCACAGTGAACGACAAATGGAGAAAAGTCTGAATGAATTGAAGTCAAAACATCTGTTTACAAACTCTCAACCAACTCGTGCCGTATAATCCAAGACTCCTTTGCAGTCGTATACGCACTACTCTATCTACTCTATCTATAATATCACACGTTCCCAGTTACGTGTACGTGCAAGTGTGCAAGTGTTTTAAATATTAAGGTTTTAGCAAAAATGCACGAGTTGTATTAAAGTTTGTAAACGGAGGTTTTGATCTAGTCTTGCAGCCCCCATTTACTTCCACTCATCAAGACTTGTCTCTGCTTTTGGATTCTTCATTCACCGTGGAGGCATGTGAGAAAAATAAAGTTTTCTTCAAGAATTCAAGGATGGGAGATTGACTGATGGTCATTATGGCAGCGATGTATCCCTTTAAAATCTCTCTGTGTGAAGGATGTGAACCAGCAGGCTGGTTGTTTCTACTTTTATTGGACTTCACATTGATTCCCATGGTCTGCACTCAGCATACACCCCCATACTGCGTGTGCCCTTCACTGGTACATTCTGCTATATAAAGAACCCCGTCATATCAGAGCAGAGAAAGCAGATGTTCCCACAGCACCGGGGGGCTCAGACAGTTGACCCCTCTGGCCATTGAAGGCCTTCTTCCACGACAGACAGAAAACAGTCCAAGTCAAGTCAGAGCGAGCGTCAGGGCTTTATAATCAGGATGTGTTCCAGGTCTCTGAAGCAATGATGTGTTAATGTTGCTGTTTTAGTTTTTACATAATTGAAACCTGAAGTCCTTTCCGTGCACAGGCCTCATAATTGAATATTCAAGCTGGTGCTAAACAGACAATAAATCAAATCGACATTAATCTTTTTAAATGCGGCTATTTGCTTTATTGACATTATATTATATATATATGAATATAACAGCATACACTTTAAGACTTTGATGTACATTTACAGTGACATTCTAACAGTGACCTGTTCTATTCTTATACACTATATTGCTGTGAAAGCAATGCATTGTGGGAGTCATAACACTTGCTCAAATGTTTCTTTTCACAACAATTTAGTGTGAAACTTGAACCCTAGAAATACAAACACTTGCCTCAAGTCTTTTGATGGTCACGTCTCAGTCGAGTCCGAATTTTATGTCTTTTATGACTCACAAGTCTGTGCTGTATTATTATATTACAGATGCCACTGTGAAAAGCACATGAATAACAATATCAGACGGCTAAACTAATGAGACCCGATGGTAAACCTGCTAAAGAAATGTCAAAATGAGTCACCACAAAAGAAATCCTTTGTTTGTTCAGGGACACATCTGCATGTGTTCGGTGTTTCATTGCTGGGTTGTCACGACAAACTGCAGTCATCGTCTCAGAGCTGTCAGGCGATGCAATCTTTCCAGTTACGCTCTGTGTGACAGCCCCCGGCACCGGTAAGCCATGCAACACGGGGGAAAGAACATTACAGGAACATAAATTTACAACAAACCTTGTTAGAGAAGACCCCCCCCCTCCTCCTCAGTACACCCCCTCTCTTGTTTTGAGTCACTTTGCACACCACATCCTGTTAACACTGCAGCAGGTAACACTTCCTCTGCTAGGAAAGCATCATTATTTGCACAGCAAATGCTTCGTCTTGAACCACACACACTGAGAAAAGAAAGAAGATGCGTTGTCTTCTTGAGCTTCAGGCTGCAGCCGATGCACCATTCTGTCTGTGCAGAACAGCAGTTGCATAAAGCAGTGCGTCTCACCCTCCCATAAAGTATGCATGTGGAGGCTCTTCTCATTTAGAGGGCAGATGTTGAGATTGCAGTAGAGCGGCACACTTATGACTAAAATAAATCTCCACCCAGAGGAGTAAAAGCACACACTGCAACATTTGGTGAATTAATTCTCTGAGGTAGACTGACAGTACTAACAGTACAGCCATGCTAGCAGCACTGGGAGGCTATACTTTGAGCTATAGGCTTAACGTCAGCATGCTAACATGCTCACAATGTTCCCCATCAGTGTGTTAGCATGCTAACAATGCTAAAATTCGGATGTTACGCAGGTATAATGTTCACCATCAGTGTGTTAGCATGCTAACAATGCTAAAATTCTGATGTTACACAGGTATAATGTTCCCCATCAGTGTGTTAGCATGCTAACAATGCTAAAATTTGGATGTTACGCAGGTATAATGTTCCCCATCAGTGTGTTAGCATGCTAACAATGCTAAAATTCTGATGTTACGCAGGTATAATGTTCCCCATCAGTGTGTTAGCATGCTAACATTTGCTGATTAGCACAACCAACACAAAATAGGCTACAGATGAGGCTGATAAGAATGCTATAAGTTTTACAGGTATTTAGAAATAAATAACAGTACCTATTGTCAGTATAACAAATATACATTTTGACCTGATGGTGGCGCTGGATGAAAAGTCAGAGGATCACAAAATGTAACTAAACTTCATGGCAACCAAACAAACATTTCAATGAAAGATTTAAATGTCAACCTCATGGCGGCGCTACAGGAAAAGTCTCAGGATCATCAAAGTCAGGAGGATTAATCCTCTGAGGATCATGAGTGTTAAATCTATCCAGTAGAGTCTGACTGAACATTGATGGCTAGAGTTTTACTGTTAGCATGGCTAAAAAGGATTTTAATCCTCCATATGAAACTTTAATTTGCAGTTTACTTTTTTGGATTTTCTGCTTCACATGATTACAGTGTGTGGAAAGCTCAGCTGCTGTGGGCACTGAGACTTTTCCTTTGTCACAGACCTTTGATACAAGCGCAGTCAACTCCTCCATCCAAACCCTCATCACAGCTTGTTTATTTAGTTTGTCTGTCACCAGAAATAGCTTTCCATCTCTTTTTGTCCTTCGTCTCTATCAATAGTATCTGCTCCCTCCATCTGGTGAAGGGTTTCATTCAAACACACACACAGTGCAGCCATGTAGGCTCTATTAACTCAGTGGGAATGACCCACAAGCCTAAACCCTTGAGAGTGAAGTCGGGCTGCTGCGAGGGGAGTATTGATCTGACCAGGTCCTCTATTGTGAGGCGGCTGTTTAGTAACTCAGAGCCAGTGAGTGGGAGATGCTCCAGAGAAACATTCAAGCTTTTGCCCAGAAAGAATTACATGGAAATTAATATGCAACGTCAATGCTCAATTTTCTGAACTGTAAACAGCAGTCACGTCAGCATCCGAGAAGTTTCTCGTTTTCTGAAAGCTACGAGATATCAGAGTTGGCACTGAATAACGTGGAAGTGCCTGAAAAAGCAGACAAACATGTAAGCCGGCAGCCGGCACGCCAACATTAGCATGTTTGTTAAGCATTTAGCTGCACAACAGGCCGTGTGTCTCAGTGCAGCTGCAGACGGACGACTTCTAACATTAGTTGTCGAGGTATATTCTGAAGTGTTGCACAGGTTAAGTTTGTGAACTGTTACGAGGCCATATGGTAGAACATAAGTCCATTTGACCAGGCAGACACACGACAGGAACCTGCAAAAAACGTGCAACTACAACTCAATTCTGTGGGAGAAATATTCCTACTTTCTTTGCTGTATAAAAATACTCAATTCTGTATTGCATCTTAAAAAAGGCGCTCCAAAATAAATCCCATACGCTGAAAACATTATGTGGGATTAAACCAAACATTATCTTTCTATTCATCTTTGCATGTACTACCTTTCATACTTAATCTCAAAGTGCCACTTAGCCAGTCGCATTGGAGGCGTGCTGTTCATCAGAACACTGGCTGACATTTTTAACTGCGTGCATAAAATATATTGTATAATAAAAGCAGCCAGTCAGATAGAAATCCTCTCTGCATCTGCGGAGATAAAACCACTGGCTGTTAACGCACAGAGCGTGAGCGGATGATGAAGCGCAGCACATTTAAGCCTGCAGACAAAATTGGAAGCTGTTAATCAGCGGTGTCAGTTCCCTCAGAGGCTCGGAGCTGAAGATGGAACGTGATGGAGCTCATGTCATGTCCTGTCATGTCGGTGAGTTCAGAGGACTTGTTGAAATGAAACCATCGACAGTCTAGAAGGAAATCCTGATTTTATAAGAGGCCAAAAGGTTTGTTAACACTGATCTCTAACAATGTGTTTCATAAGTAACTATAGCTTTCATGTAAATGTAGTCTTGTTAAAAGTCCATTATTTCTGCGGCGTCGTGTGCTTTCAAAGCCCGCGCATAATTACACTCATGCATTCAAGCAAACGCAGCCACTTGTGATTCATCAGCATTGCATTCAAGATGTACGAGATGTTTAAATGATCGTTGAGAGTGAATCACTCCCTGGGACTATAGTAAACTACAGATTACAGAGTTTCTTGCTCCAGGAATGTTTCTAGGCATAAAATTCAGATTCAGATCCAGCTGGAGATCCAGTATGCGTCATGTGTCTCCTGCAGTACCCTGTAGCATGCCACGCACAGCAGACACTTGGATTTCATCGAGTGATTGTTGGGCAGCTTTATACTGCAATAGATTAACGATGATATGGTTTGTTAGGACGTTACAGGAGAATGAACCTCCTGACACCAAGACCCGAGCAGTAGGTCGGAGCTTGTGGGACCAGTGGGTCAGCCCCAGCACCATGACAACAGATTGTCTGCACTCATAGCACATATTTACAGAAGTGACAGCGGCTGCCTGACGGCGACCCGGCGCTGGAGGTTGTGGAAGATGCAATGTGTGCCTTGTGAAGGGGCCGGCTGTCACTTTGTGTTCAGATCACAGAGGAGATTTCATTTTTAGCAGATTAAGCTTTCAAGACTTTGGCGGAAAAGAAGTTTATAAAGCTCCTTTGAAGTAATCATTTTAATTCCTTCTCTATTCAGATCTTTAAAAAAATTATAAAAAGCCTAAACTTCATATCTGAAACCGGGTTAGTCCTTAAACTGAAGATGTGTCAAAGTTAGGCTGCAAAACAGATGTTTGATATTGTATTTGAAAGAACACGTTATATAATACGTATCTGATACTAAGGCGTCCGTTCAGAGCAGAGCAGCCTGGAGGGAGTGTGTTTGCATGCTGTCAGCTTCTATGGACGGGCTCCTCGTGATGGGTGTGTTACTCAGTACGTGTCTCATGGCTGTGGTCTTTAAGAGATATTAAAGTCACGGTACATGGTCAACCTTCTTGGCTTGTGGCCTCCAGAATGAAGTCGTACCTTAAACGTTAGCAGTGCAGCTCCGGCGGTGACGTCAGTGTGTCGGTCGGAGAGTTCAGCATTTGCTGCACGTTGATTATTCTGTGAGCATTCTGTAAGTGACACAAACATTTAGTCTGTCAGTGAAGGCCACACCTGTCTGAAACAGGTGAGCAGTGGCAGGTGCACATACTTAGAGGTAAATAGGAATAGAAGTGGAACACATAGAGCAGATAATCAGAAGAACGTGGCATTACATCGAGATATTGGAGAATAAAGAGATAAAAGGCAGAAAAACACAACAATTAATAAATGATGAAACTTAAAAAACAAAACACAGGGAATAAAATGTACAAAGTATATATTTTTATATAAAATAATTAAAATATTGAATGAATAAAAAGATAATATACAATGAAATAAATAAATACAAAAACACAAAATTACCTTTTTAAAATAAAAAGTTAAACAAAAGAAAATATTTCATGAGAAAACATAAAAAATTAAGTTTAAATTAAAAGAAAATTAAAAGAAAAATGACACAAAGAAAATAAAGAAATTAAATATATACAAGTGTAATAAGTATCTATATTTAAAAAGGATTATTAAACAAACAAAGAAGTGAAATCTGTCTCTCTGTTGTCTCCATGTGTCGTAATAGTGCCATAATAGTCATTTTGGAATTCTAGACTTTAACATTTACTCCATAAGGCGTCAAAATGATCCCAAAACCTCACGACCCGACAATATGAACCACAGTAACCGGGTCATGAGACATTCTTCTACTTGAGTCACTGCTGTGGGGCCACGATAAGCTTCTAACTCCCGAGTGAAGTGAACACAAGTCCGTACTCCCAGATGGAAATACGCTGCTAAAAAAAGGGGAATTTAATATAAGATATAAGAGTGTATGCAGCTAAAATAGTTGCAGACAAATCCACACACACACACACACTCAGTTAGACCACGATAAGGCCGTTCCCCCCGTGTGCTCACGACCCCGGGTCAAATGTCAGAGATGTTTTATGTCCAGGCTGCTTTGGGAGTGAAAGTGACATCACATCCCTGGACACCAGGAGGACAGTGCATACTGAACGGGCCGACGTCTCCTCAGGGAGCCACAAGCTGACAGACGTAAGTCCATGTGGAACAGATCCATAAGGACAACACGGTGCATCGGCTGCTTCACCATTAATGGTCGTAAACACACATCGGCCTGAGCTTACTGCACAGGAACGCCCTTATAAGGACAAACTGCAGCTGAACATGTGTTGACTTTGTGATACGACAGGAACATATCATCTGACATATCATAAACATGTTGTTACCACTATAAATCATAAAGTACACGACAAAGCAATTGTTTCATGATGAATGATAAGTCATTAACAACCCTTATTAGGCCTGGGCGAGATATATATATATATATATATAATATATAATAATACTGTAATACTGTGTATATAAATATAAATATATATATATATATAAATATATCTATATATGTATATTAGATATATATATATATATATATATATTATATAATATATATATGTATATATATATTATAATAGATATATATATATATATATATATATATTATAATATATATATATAGTATATATATATTTATAAATATATATATATATATAAATATATATATACAACCCTTATTAGGCCTGGGCGAGATATATATATATATATATATATATATATATATATATATAATATATAGATATATATATATATATATATATATATATATATATATATAATACTGTAATACTGTGTATATAAATATATATTTATATATATATAAATGTAATTTATATATCTATCTATATATATATATATATATATATATATATATAATATATATATATATATATACATATATTCTATATATATTATATATATTATATATATATATATATATAAATATATATTTATAATTATATATAAATATAATATACATATAAATATATATATCTTTCTATATCTATATATATACACAGTATTACAGTATATATTACAGTTTGATATTACATTTGAGTCACATTACATGCAAGTTATTGAGAAAATAACATACATTTTCCATAAAATAATAATAAAACAAATAGAAGAAGCAATAACATCCCATACAGAAATGATATTGCGAAATAGTTTCTGGTGTGTCCCATATTATTATAATTAACCATATTATACAATATTACGATATGTTCTAATGTTTGCATCATATTCTATAATACATTTATATAATAGCTTTATATTGATACAAACACCAAGTAGCATCAGTGTGGTGTACACCGTTATTAATCTCCATCACTTCAACCATAGCACTCATTTAAACGTGCACTTTGTGTCCCCTCTTGGGATCAATAAAGTTTTATTCCCTTTATTTGAATGTGCTTCAGTTCCTTCCAGCTAGTTTGTGATGTTTGGATCAGCTTCGCATGTGTGCAGACGTTCCCTCTCCTCATTAACCTTGCACCTACTTCATGTGTAATTACTTAACTTTGGAGTAAGATGCCCAACATGTGATGAGTCTGTGTTGGAGCTACATGTGTCCTCCTATCAGTAGAGATATTAAAGCTCCACCTCCATACGACACAGACGACGGGAGATAGTGATGAGGAGGATTTTAAACAACTTGATCTGTGGAGCTTTGAGCAGGAACATGGTCCTGTAGCTGAAGCCTGGCACGTCGTCTAAAGGGCAGACACGCAGGAGACATGAGAGGTTGGCATTTACCCTTCTCTCTCTCTTTCTAAGGGTCTGCAGGATCCTATAAGGGCGGCGGCACAACGCTCCTCACTCACTGGAGGTCACACACGTTGGGGTTTCCCTGCATTGTGCCTCATGCTTCCATCCTCTCCCAGCAACCTGAGCGCACTGAATACCATCTGACAGCACAGCCAATAACACGAGCAGCAGCACAGAAGACCATCAGCGTTTATTAACAGAGTATTTACAGTGGGGCGGGACGACAGCAGTGTGTGTGTGTGAGTGCTAAGTTTGTGAATCCTTGTAGAGAACATTCGCCACCGCCGCTCTCACGGCTGCCGGGTCTTCGGTGTCTGGGGAGGAGAAACACAAGGAATACAGAAGTTTAAACTTCTTCTTCTTTGGTAGGGAGTCAAACTACAATGGTGTCTTAGGGTCGTCTAATATTCAGAGGAAAAACTCAGACTTTCCGGGATTAAAGTCGTAAATGTACCTCATCACAGCCCGAGGCGCCGCCTGATGACCTCATCAAACTACACTCTGCAATCTGAAAATGCTCGTGATTTAAGGCCAGACTCATATCATCATAAACATTCAGGCTGTGAATCAGGTCTATTCAGAGAAGAGGGGACCCTGTGTGTGTGTGTGTGTGTGTGTGTGTGTGTGTGTGTGTGTGTGTGTGTTGTTTTTCACAGTTTCTCTCGTTAAAGTTGTGACTTTGATCTCAGGAAGAACTGTCTGCATTCAGAAACCTTCCGCCCTCGTGATGAAGACTTACAGACTCTTCATCGTCACCCGTTGGCTAACGGTCGGTGTTTAAGGTGAAGGCGAGGAAGAGTCTGAGACATGTGTAGAGGTCAGGGTGAGAGTCTCCTCTTAGTGTTTGTAGTTGTAGTTCAGTTTGTAGTTCAGTTTGTAGTTGTAGTTCAGTTTGTAGTTCAGTTTGTAGTTGTAGTTCAGTTTGTAGTTCAGTTTGTAGTTGTAGTTCAGTTTGTAGTTCAATTTGTAGTTCAGTTTGTAGTTCAGTTTGTAGTTCAGTTTGTAGTTCAGTTTGTAGTTCTGTAGTTCTGTTTGTAGTTCTGTTTGTAGTTCAGTTCGTAGTTCAGTTTGTAGTTCAGTTTGTAGTTCAGTTTGTAGTTCTGTAGTTATGTTTGTAGTTCTGTTTGTAGTTCTGTTTGTAGTTCTGTAGTTATGTTTGTAGTTCTGTAGTTCTGTTTGTAGTTCTGTAGTTCTGTTTGTAGTTCAGTTTGTAGTTCAGTTTGTAGTTCAGTTTGTAGTTCAGTTTGTAGTTCAGTTTGTAGTTCAGTTTGTAGTTCTGTAGTTCAGTTTGTAGTTCAGTTTGTAGTTCAGTTTGTAGTTCAGTTTGTAGTTCAGTTTGTAGTTCAGTTTGTAGTTCAGTTTGTAGTTCTGTGTATATAATGGCTGTGTGTTTTCAGAAAACTGCATATGAAATTAAATGCACATTTGTGCCCTTTGGTTGAGACGTGCACGTTTACAAACTCAACATATCAGACACAGTTGTTTTTTTACTGAAATCTCTCCTCCTCTCCGTTCCCTCGCCCCCCGGCTGCTACATCACACTGCGTTAAGTAACAAGCCAGTGCAATCCTGGTCAACAGAAACAGGCCCAGAGGTTGAATTATTAACAGAGGCAGCAGGAAGCTACGCCGACTCCATCACGAGGCTTCAAATCAGCTGGAACCTGCGTTTTCTTCTGCCATCACAAAGCTCCAGCAGCTCCTGCGTGTCACCATCTGTTCTTCCTCACTCAAGAGGTTTCACTCGCTGGTCATCAAGCAGACCAAACACACGCAGTCGTAGTTTAAATCAGATTTATCCTCACGTTCACATTCACAATGATTAACCAGCGACTGAGTTAAACATCGTGTTTGTGACGGAAAGAAGCCGGACGACAGCGAGACGAGTCAGAGAGCAGCGTCCTCGGCTTCTGTCATCGTGGATTACAGCCACTCTAAAAATACCTTTCAGAACAGTTGACTGACACACACACAGTCTGGACCACACACACACACACACACACACACACACACACACCCCTAAAGCTGCACCACGTTCACATCAAATTATGTTAATAAAATCAAAACAGAATTAATTCAAATGTGTTCAATTCTAAATCCGACAGCGAGTCTGTTTGTACCAGTCGTTTCCGCATGAGGCCCATTAAACTGCCCGCGAGCAGCATCTTGTCAACAGTGAGAATCTGTCCTGTGGGGAACATTCGTATTCTTCCTCGTCAGTATTCAGGTCAGAGGCACAACTGGATGTCCCATCACAACAACAACAAACAGAGGAGACCCAGCTCCCTGTACTTACCGACTCCCAGCACCTTCAGGTGGCTCTTAAAGTCGGGGTTCTCCTCCAGGACCCGTAACATGTTGGTGGACTCCATGCGCTCCAGCTCCACCTTCCAGTAGATGTAGATTTTGTGATTGAAGCTCACATAGACCAGACAGGGGCTGTTCTTACCCTCCTTACATGTGTACTGACCTGCAAACACACACACACAGAGCACTCTGTAACTACACACGTTACAGACGTTTGTACTGGATACGTGGCGAGTCGGGAGGAAAAGCACATTTAGCTGGAGGGGATATCAAACATGTTTTCTATAGAAACGCTGGTTACTTCCTGAACGCCGCACAATACAGGAGTGGATAGATAGTCAATTACAGCTATGTTCAGAAAGATAGGGTTCTGGACCAAGTGGGTCAAATTGGTAAATCGTTTACAGCAGGGGTGGGGAACCTCCGGGCCGTATATGACCTACGAGACCATTTGATCCGGCCCTCGAGGTCATTCATAAACACACGGAAAAAAATCCTAAAACAGGCGATTGACTGTTTTTCCTGGCCAAGGTCAGGGTCCTTGAACACAACACGAGCGGAACGTGTCATCACGTGGTCACGTCATGTCAAAAAACTTCAATATTAAACGAGACTGTCGTTGACATCAGTGAACGCAGCGTGGCGAGTGTAAACAAGAGACAGCTGGATGTGGAATGTTCCAGGAGAAATGGACAAACGATTGTTTCTCTGGGGAAGTTAAAGGCCAGTGAGTCGAGTTTGTGCGGTGATGAAAAATAATCTCGAGCATCATTACACCACGAGACATGCCGAACTGCACGAGCTGACAGGACGAGTGTTTGGATAAAGTTAACGCTCTTCGGTGGAGTTTGACCCAACAAGCAGCTCTCTGCAGAGCGGAACATACAAACATGGACAGATAGAGAGGGAGACCCCCACACCAAGAACACACTGTCCCACCACTGCTGTGCAGTTATCACTGCCATGTGCAATACTCACTTTATTTATATCAACCACTTGGTACTTATATTATGTTTTATTCTATTTCATTATTGTGTACTTCCTTTTTACTTCATATGTTCTTCTGCTGTGACGAGATAAATGTCCCCGTTGTGGGACTAATAAAGGATTTCTGATGAAACAAAAGATACAGGATACAAAGTGAAATGAACGGGCTGCGTCTTAAAACAATGTTGCAGAGGTTATGAGTTCAATAATTAATACGGCCCTCGAAGGATGTTGTAAAAATAAAATGCCCCCCCCTGCTCTACAGACAGACATCGTGGAGGTATCGGATTAATGATCCTGGAACGTTTAATTCTAGAAAACATTGTTGATTTTTTTCCCCTGACATTTTTTAATTGCTCGTGTGCACAATTAAACTTTTGTGTCTACATATTTTTGAAAAACAATCTGTGGACAGCAGAGGAAATGAAAACTGCTAATGTGCTGAAAACTATTAAAAAACCAAACTGTGGGGGCCGTGCTGTGATGTGTGTGTGTGTGTGTGTGTGTGTGTGTGTGTCCTGTGAATCCCAATGAACACATCAGCAACGCTCTGCTGCTAATATGTGTCTCTGTGGCAGAGCCAGCTTCACACACACACACACACACACACACACACCTGTCCCCCCCCCATGGAATCGAGCAGGTGGAACAAAGTCTCTCGTCTCTTTCTTCCGCTCTCTTCTGTCCGTGTGTTTTATTAGCGCCCTACAATAAACGGTGGTTTGTTCAAACACTGCAGAGAAGATTTGAAAAGGGAAGACGGAGGAAAGAAAGTAGGCGGCAGAGCGAAAGCAAAGCTAAACGTCGCCACCTGCTGGTGTCGTGAGGCGTTTCTGTTAAAACCTTCTGCAAAGCAACAGGCCGGCACACAGGGGGCCGGCACACAGGGGGCCGGCACACAGGGGGCCGGCACACAGGGGGCCGTGTGAGTGGATGAATCCCATCGTCTGGGGTGAGACGTATGTTTGTATATAGTGTATGTTTCTTGAAGATCTAGTAGTACGAGCTTCCTCACCCGCACAGAAGGCGTTGACGTTCTCATCGAACTGGAACCGCACGACAGTCCGATTGTGGTCGATGATGTAGGTTTGACCATC
This sequence comes from Cottoperca gobio, assembly GCF_900634415.1. Classification (NCBI taxonomy): domain Eukaryota; kingdom Metazoa; phylum Chordata; class Actinopteri; order Perciformes; family Bovichtidae; genus Cottoperca; species Cottoperca gobio. The sequence goes on along the minus strand of NC_041377.1, from coordinate 1,500,648 downwards.
CCAGGCGCACGCCACCACCTCCTCTCTGCCGTCGCCCTGCAAGCAGAAACACATCTTCACCACCTCTCCAGAACAGAATCTGGATCTGGAATGACACAAATACACAGACGACACTCACAGTAACGTCGAGCTTCTGCAGCGCAAACAGCTGATGATCCACCTGCACGGACCACAGCAGCTGCTCCGAGCTGTCCATCAGCTTCAGGGTTCCTGTAACATTTAAAGACAAGTGTAATATTGAAGTATATTAATATTTAAATACCATGAAATGCTCGTTAGAAGTGCTCTCTGACAAAACCTGATTCTTAGATTGTTTTGAAGAGCTATAATAAAGCCCTGAGGTCCAAACATCTTCACTTCCTCTCTGTCGTGTCCTTGACAAATAATCCCAGAAATACGGTTTCTCTGAATATTTATAATAATTCTTTAAGCTCGAATTGTATTGTAATTTCTTTCCTCTGTGCGGGCTCATCGAGGTGTCACAAGAGGGAGATTGTGAGAGCGAGCTGGAAGCTTTCAGGGATGATAATCCCGCTGGATCGTCTTCTTTATTATTGATGGACTCCAGCTGTTATCTGCTGCTGCCAGGAGGATCCTGACGCAGAGCATCACTGCTCCTCCACAGACAGAGTGGAGTACAACACATGTGCCTTGCTGAGTAAATACCTGAACTCCTGGATCTTCAGCACTACAGGGACCCCCCCAAAAAAACCCATAACTTACCGTCTAACGTACAGAGAGCGAACAGCCCACATTTAGAAGATTCCTCTTTTGAGCCTGTTGAAAAACAGATTATAAAGCACCAATATATAACTCATGAGTTATCTACAGGTAGCGTTGTGCACAGGTGACGGGCACCTTTACTGATGCTGCCGATGAGATGAGTGGAGACGTTCTTGTTGTGTATCCGCCCGGTGGTCACATGGAGAACTACGTCTCTGGAAGGCCCCTCACTGAGCACAGAAATCAAAGCACGTTTAATGTCAACAATCGCAGTTTCTTATGTCTACAAGTCTAGAAGTTGTGTTTGTAACGGTGTCGACCTCCCAGGGGTGGCGGGGGCTTCTTCTCCAGAGCTGCTGGAGTCCTGTTGCGTCCAGGAGCACAGCAGGATGGCGTAGCCGCAGCCGGGCTGCGACACCATCAGCTCTGGTAAACCCTCTGGACCGGGGTTCACTGACAAGCTGTCCACCTGCACCACAGACGTCAGCATTCAGGCTCCACTTTGTGCGATTTCACGGTCTATAAATTGATCTTTAATGTATTGAATTTCCTGTTTTGGTTGAAGTTCAACGCAAGAGAATTATGTTCCACTTTAATTTAGTTAGTTGTTGATAATAGCTTAAAGATTCTTCTTATGAATGACTACATATGTGCAGTATGTTATGAAGCCAGACTCTGTTGCTCCCCTTCAACACGAGCGCCTCACAGTTTCCGTTCTGTTGAGATAACGATGAGTGAAGCTGAAGTGTACCTGCCCCTCCAGAAGCCACTTCTTCAGCAGAACCAGCTGACCGGACCCCGGCTCTGAACCCTCAGACGGCTCCTCCCAACGGAAAGCTCGCACCACTCGGTCTGTGTAGCCCACCACCAGCTCGCTGCGGCCATCGCCGTCTACAGCACAAACATTCTGCAGTCCAACTCAAAAAAGCACGACCGGATGAACACAACACACACGAAGGTTATTTACCGATATCACTGATGAGGATGACTTTGGTGTTGGCAGGAATATGTTGTGTGAAGAGCGGCTTCTGGTCTTCAAAGGACATGAATTCATGCTGACTGGATGAATCTGATTTACTCGCAGCGGCAGCCGTCAAGTCAAAGAGGTGAAACCAACCCTCTGCACCCACAGCCACCACAAAGTTCTGCCAAACAGGGGGGGGGGGAAACACAACGTTGGGAACTTCACCACCAAACAATATGAAATATTCATTCATCACTTCTTACCTTTCCTTTGTTGCAGACATCTCCAACTGCAACACAGGTCAGCTGCCAAACCAAGACATTACACGAGTAAGAGACATACATCCATTATTAAATCATAAAGGTGTTCTGGTTTCCACACTGACCATGCCCACGCAGGTTCTGGTGACCCAGGGTTTGGAGTCATCATTCTTGTACACAAAAAGCTTTCCCTTGGTGTCCCCCACAACCAGCTCGTTCAACTGCAGGGAAGACAGACAGACAGAGTCTTAATCATGGTGTGACTTATTTATCTTCTGGTTTCTAAAAAAGAAAGAAGGGAGGGAGAAATGTGGGAGAGTGGCCACACATGTAGTGTATACTGGTCACCATGTTGCATCAGGTGTGTTGGCTTAAAAGACTGCAGACACACTGAATTAATGCTCCCAAGTATACTCAACATGACCATTTGTAGACGTCACCTCGCATGTACAGGTACAATTTAGGGCTGCAACTAACCATACTTGTATTTAATCTTGGCTAAATGGTTACTCAACGTCACACAAATGAGAAAAATGTAAATCAGTGTCACATTGTCGAAGGTGAAGTCTCCCAAATGACTTGTTTGGGGAGCAAGAAGCTTTCATTATTTGAATATGTTGCACACAGAACTTTTGTTTTGTGACTTTATTCCTGTCCAGAGATGATGCATTCAAGTACTTATCTTTTCTTCATTTCAAATCAACGTAGGCTAACTTTAAAATAAATTATGTCTGCAACTTTACAAACATAACCTCGTGTGGAGAGTGCATTCAAAAGTGTTAGTGTTAAGTTCTCACAGCAAATTACATGCAAGTTTTGAGCATTTTAAAGTCTGCATCGTTTGTTTACGTTGCTCGACTCCCACAACACACTTAAACGCAGCTCTGGATGCAAGTTGGTGCATTAAATCCATGAATGAACAGATGAAGTCAGATTACTTACAGAGTCGTTGTCTGCATCTCCCAGACAGATCGCATGAGGAAACAGAGTTCCTGCGAAATCCAAGCTGACACGTTGAACGTAGTTCAGGGACCGCATCGCTACTAATGTAAGCTAAAAACTAGCTTAGCTAACGTTAGCTCTAATACGCTAAGGAGCTAAAATGAGCATTAGCCTCCTAAAGATAAGGATATAACACAACATCCTTCCTCCCTAGCTGCTTTCTAACGTACGTATTTGGTGAATTAGTTGAAAGCCTGTATATATGTGTTATGGCTAATAGTGTTAAAGTAGCTAGCTTCTTCCTTGTAAACAAAAGCACATGATTTAAGAAAGTACGGCAACTCAGGAGAGACAAATTATCTCTTTCGCAAACATTACCGCGGTTCTCGTACTTTTAGTTTTTAGTTTAAAAGTGTGTTTTTTACTATAAAAGTGTAGGAATTATATACAAATTAACACCTGGGATGTAATAAAGTTGAATTTTCACCGTCGTTTTATTTAAATATTGGACAAAATAGTGATGTCTAGCGGTAAGTGCAACCAAACACAGCACACATCATTAATAATATTCTAATTATAAGTTAGGATCTTGTATTCAAGATACTTAATAACTAACACATCTAAAAGGGTTATTTTGCAAAAACACATCTGTATTAATTTAATTTGAATTTCAGTCAAACTTGTGTTTCGATAAGACATCTAAAAACAGCAACCAAAAATGAAAAACCTAAATCATCTTTTATTTATTTATTGTGCAAGTCAATTGAAAGTCAATCAAAGTACTTTATTCATTTTTTAAAAATGGCTTTATATACGTTTTGGCATTTGAACTCTTCTGATGTTTCAAACTTCAATAATTGCAAACAATAGCTAAGAAGTTATATTGATATAAATTGCAGCTGTCCTTATATGTGATGTTTTTAAAGAAGTATTACCAAAACAATTGCAACATTGCATTAAAAACATTCATTTGGCACTTAAGATAACTTAACATATGCAGTCTGGACAGCTGCATCTTTTAGGTTTATCTTATCTTATGTTTACCATTTAACATTCCTTCTACTATTGTCTGGTAATGCACAGTTTTGTAACATTGGTGGATAAAAAGTTGTATTTTCCTCCCAGTTAATGTTAATGTTGTCCTCTAGAGGGCGACGTGCAATTGTAACTTTTCTTGCCAGGCAGAAAACAACACATTGAAGAAGGGAGGTGTGTACAAACATCAGGCAGAAGTCCATTACAGAAAGTTATTTTAAAAGCACATGTAACAGGTGGGTGGATTGTAGGCTATATTTAGTTTCCCCCTCTCTACATTTACTTCTTCTCACTTTATATGTTCTTCTTGTCGTCGGCTGTAAACATACAGTATCCTTGAATGGTGTGAAAAACTAATTAAAAAGTTGGTCACAAAAACTCTTTGTAACTTTTAAAATAACTAAAAACTCTAATGTGTTAAATACTAAATGAACTACAGATGTGTTGACAAATCAATTAACAGTAATTAACTTCTGCTACAAGAAAGTTTAAGCAAAAATGTATTTTGTATGTTGGATAAAAAGTGCTGTAAAAGAATGCTAAACAAAGCATTACTAATGTTGCACCTGCTGGAAGAAAACAAAACAGTCAGAAAAACTGTTTTTAATGACAAACAAATTGGAAGATTATCCCTCACATCACACACAAGTGGATGATATGGGTACTTATGAGTTTTTGTTTTGTTGTCTCCACACAGTGAGCTCTCTAAAGAAAGGGGAGAAATACAGAAAGTGGTTAGAGGAGAACTCGGGCGCCCAGATGTCATATTAATTATTACACTCAGCTATGACTGGAAAGCCCCTCAAGAAAAAGGAGCGCCCTCCCAGCCTCTGGAAGAGCAGCAGCAGCAGAGAGAGAGTCCTCACAAAGCGCTAATTGGACTCTGGAAGCACACTGACAGGGCATGGATAGGTTTCAGAAAGCCGGGCGACGGTGAAGGGGTGCAGGGGGAGGCTGAATAGAACCCACGCTTCTTTTCTAAACTCTCTTGCTGGGCCAAAAAAAGGGGGCGAGAGGGAGAATAAGGGGGGTGGGGGGGAGAAAAGAAAGTATTAGTGGTGGGGGGAGTGGGTTGGAGGGGAGTGTAATAAATTGCACAATTTATTACACTCCCCTCTCCAGAATGCGCATGCATAGACGCACGAGCACAGAAATAAAGAAACAGAGGTGGACACACACACACACACACACACACACACACACACACACACACACACACACACACACACGTAAATATAAATAGATTGTACGCACGCACCGAAAGACGCACGCCCTGATGGAAAGAACTTCATGCGCATAAAAGGGAATAATTACGCACAAACTGAAAAACTATCTTGAAGCTGGTTTCTCTCTGTGTTACTGCACACGTGCACGCGCAAACACACGCTCACACAGGCATTAATTGTACGCACGCGTGGAAATCACGGATAGAGAAGAACTTCATGAGTAAAAACTAGAACATGAAGTGAAAAACAATCTGATTTTCTCTGTTTTACTTCACATTCACGCGCAAACACAAACAGAAAAGCAGAGAGGTTAATACAGTTTGGTCTTGGGTTTGTTACGCGCTGAAAGACGTGTTTTATCATTCTGCACTTTTCAAAGCGACAATAATGGACAGAACACGCTACTGTAACCATATCGGGTGTATCAAATCATACACAAAGCCCCTCCAAACAGCTTCTTAGGGCCCCTCCGCAGATTTGCGCCCCTCCGTTCCGCCTGTGCGAGGCTGATGATCTGCTCTAATCAAAGTGGAAAATTCGGCCTCTGATGCACAATGGTCCCTGAAATGAGCGGCATTCAGACGCGCCTGTAATGTTCACAATAAAACTAGACTGCGTTTGAGCGAGCAACTGATTTACATGCAGAGCTCTCAGAGAAACTCCCGCATGTTGTGGATGTTGTACAAATGTGGACGGTTCGCAGCGAGGTGAGCTGTGTTTCAGCACCACAGTTTAGTCCAGAGCTGCGAAGACAAACCTCAAGATAAAACATATGTGACTTCTTATTATGAGGCATAGATCGTCACTGTAAAGCTAAGGAGGGTGTTTTAGTAAACGAAACAATTAATGATCAGTTGTTCTCAGAAACATTTGCATATTATTTTCAGACTTGATGTAGAAATGCACATTATGACCGATTGTTTTCATGTCTTCTGTTGAAATGAGACTTGCAAACGTAATTTGTGAAGTGCGTCAGTTCAGTGACACACACGGGGAAGTCCTCAGGACAGATTGATGTTGGGCTGACACTTCGTCAAAGTTACAATCTCCTCGTTCATCGTGATATTTGAGCTCCTAAATAATGACAACAACTAGGAAATATAACCTTATAAAAGTTGCAAAATTTGATTTGTATTATATTAAAAATGAACAACAGGTGTTTTTCTTCGGAGCCAAACACCAACGTGTTTATTTGTATAAAGTACCGACTCTGGTCCTGAACGGGACTTTGTGTTGAACACGTTCCTCCGCGCTCACCTAACTGACACAAGATAGAAAAGAAGAAGAAAAGAAACTCACCACGGACTGTTTGTTTAGTGCTTCAAGTGGCACGCGTCCGGCGCGCGCAACGCACTGGCACCGGGGCAGGAGCCCAAGGTGAATCCACGCGACAGGGGGGCGTGGCCAGCCCCACATCCAAACGTATTGAAAAGCAGTGGCGTCTTTCCTCGAGTAGTCAGAGTAGCTTTGAGTAGCGCGCGAGGCAGCAGCCCAGCGGACTGCCCACATTGAAACAAGTGCGCGTCAAACGACCCCAACACGTGAACGGCACGAGCGGGACGCACCGCCCAGAGACTTGGTGATTCTTTAAAAGTTTGTATTTATGTTTATACTGGAAATGGACTTCACAGCCAAGATGGAAATTAGCATGAGCCAGCAGCAGATGATGCCGCCAGCTTGTTTCTTTTCCTCCGCGGCGGCGCAGAGCATGCAGCTGAGCCCCAGCGGCAGCGGCAGCAGCCAGGGCAGCGGGAAGTCGGGGTCCAAGCAGCCCAAGAGGCAGCGCTCCACCTCCCCGGAGCTGCTGCGGTGCAAGCGGAGACTGAATTTCGCGGGTTTCGGCTACAGTCTTCCGCCGCAGCAGCCGCACGCAGTGGCGCGGAGGAACGAGAGGGAGCGCAACCGGGTGAAGCTGGTCAACAACGGCTTCGCCACCCTGCGCGAGCACGTCCCCAACGGAGCCGCCAACAAGAAGATGAGCAAAGTGGAGACGCTGCGCTCAGCCGTGGAGTACATCCGGGCCCTGCAGCAGCTGCTGGACGAACACGACGCGGTGAGCGCGGCGTTTCAGTCCGGCGTGCTGTCACCCACCATGTCGCAGGGATACACCGCTGACATGAACTCCATGGCAGGTTCACCGGTGTCCTCATACTCATCCGACGAGGGCTCCTACGACCCCCTCAGTCCAGAAGAGCAGGAACTGCTAGACTTCACCAACTGGTTCTGAGCATCTATATAAGGTAAGACTAGAGGATATCAGACTTAATGTCAGACACTACTATAGATGCTTCATGGTAATCACCCTGAACAGTGGCTAAACCGTTTCTTCTTCTTCCCACAGATATATGGATCAACTCACTTTACTGTTGAAGTGCGCCTGGGATGGTCCCGGAGGAGGCTGGCTGTCCTCATGAACAAGACGCACCGTTAACGCGTGTTGGTCCCGGGGCCTTAACGGCCGGTCCTCCCGGACTGACACAAAGACAGACACGGCCTTAAAGTCATAAACACTTTGGGGGAAATCAGGCCGGAGATCAGCACCAAAGGAATAAAAGGAACACGGGTCTCCTGGCAGCATGGGAATCCAAGCTTCTGTGCCCATGATAAACAAAAACAACAAACCTTAAAGTGAATTCATTGCTCTTCAGCAGCACATTAAAACACTATTTAATACGCCGCTCTTCATCTATGCTAAATCCAATCCCAGAACTCCCAACCCTTCGGTAAACCTTGCAGACGTTTTAATTCAGAAAATGCTTCCGAGTCGAGGATTTATTCTATAAAATTCTATATCAAACGCTTTTTTTGAAATATATTAAGATATTTTTGTATGTAAGAGATTTATAGATGTTTTGTACACATCCTTTTGTATATATTTTGTCTATATATTGCTTCTATACCTCCTGCCTATGTAGACGTGTAGTCTATTATTCTCTGGCTCTTCTGTTCACGAGGTTTCCAGAAGGAGTTTGATACTCCGACGTTTTATTCCTAGCACCAACGTGTCTTATTTAATAGCAACACCATGTTATTGCATTATGTCATGAAGTTCACAATGATCAAAACTTATGCAGCTATTGTCCAAACAGAGCGCGATGGTCATGCATTGTCTCGTTATACTGCCAGCTCTATATCGTCTTCACATAAACACATGTTGAAAGTCTTATAACCATATTTTCTACACTCAAGTCCAAGAATAAAATGATTTGCTACTGAATTTTCTTCTATGTCTCATTATTTTGGGGTGTTTTCAAAGGAATGAGGGGACTTTTGGTTTCATCTTCCCACATGTTAGTAGGTTATTGGAGAAGGAATGATGGAGCTGCACTATGATACAGCAGTAAAGGACTTTTACGCACATACTACGCACTTTATATTTTCTTTTTAGTCGGTCAAACTTCACAACATAGTGGCTCCTTACATCCTTTTAGTCACAATGTCCAAATCTGCCGCTTCGTTTTTGTAATATTGAAGCATCTACAACAGAATCGATCTGGTGTTACAGGTGTGAACACTTTAAAACGTTTATTTCAAAGCAAGTTAATAAAACCTACAAATCAGCAGCTGTAAGATGCATACATATTCTTCCTAAGAAAGAGATTTTAAAGTGTCCTCATAGTTTGGACTGTAGATCACGAGGAGTCAAATGATGGTTCTCACAAACCGGCTGAAACTTAGACAAAGCACCAAAGTTGTAACCTTCGGATTTTCATCCAAACTTCCCAATCAAGTGAAACTTTGAGACAAACAAATATTAATTTTGAATGAATGGGATTTCTTTTGCCGGCGTCTTTCATATCTGCAGACAGAGGGAGTGTCCGTGGCATGATCACCATTACAGTTTGGAGGTAGAGCTCGTGTTTCTGCAAAAGTGAGTTTGACAGGTAGAGCGGAGGCTGCAGCCGGACGCGTGTCTGCTTTAATGAGTGAATGGGGTTTGTGTGGTGGTCGAGTGGAGACACAGCTGAACTGGCTGATGGCGTGTGCCTCCTGACAGCAGCATGCCGCTGGCTGAACACACAGCAGCCACCACCTGGAAGGAGGGAAAGCCCCAGTGTGTGTGTGTGTGTGTGTGTGTGTGTGTCTGCAGATACTCTGCTCTGCTTTTTAAAGCTCGTTTTTAACCCGCAATGATAATAAACTCGGAGAAATCATGTGAAATAATAAAGATCCTCTCAGATTTAACTAAATAATTAAATGTTTGATCCACTGCAAAACCGCGTGGTGTGTGTAGGGTCGTTTCAAAAGGAGGGTTCACGGACCACCAGGGGGCCAGAAGAGGAGGGAAAAAGATCAGGGCTGCAAGAACAAGGAACACGTATTTACAAGAGTAAACAATAATTACTATTTAATTAAATTAAAATGTGTTATTGTGTGAATTTATCTTAAACTTATATGTATGTTTTATTTAAATAAACAAGTAAATGATGAAAGATCATGATTTGACAAATGAGTTCAACAAACACTTGAGAGTATTTGACTGAAGCGAATGCGTACATGAGATTAACTGTTTCTAAAATATTACAAAGTAGATATGTTGATATATGCAGAAGAAGAAAATAGTGTAAACATTTGTATTTCTTTATATTACATCAGAACTAATGTCACCACATTGGTTAACAAAGAGTCTTCCAACATTTCCACCTGTGCTGTTGCAGATTCAGTCATTTAAAAAGAGAAATAAAATCTTTTAGTGACAGATTGTAATCGACACAAAGTGCCTGTAAAGTAAAAGAGTAAAATAACAACAAGGGAGGACACTGAAGACACATGAGAGTAACTCTTTATTGGACATAAAAAGAACGTTTTACAAACTCTTGTTCATCTTAAGAGTATTTTTAAACACAGCGTTGTCAGTCGGAGGGTTTTAAATGATGACATATGCTGCGTACATTACGTCCCCGATCTAACAATCCTGCTTTGCCTGTCAGACTGCATTATGTTTTCCTCTGCTGCGGTCTGTCATGCGTGTATGAACCGCAGGAGAGCACGGCCATATCTAATTGGCAAAGCCGAGGCAAAACAATGGCTCAAACTATATTAGTTGAATATCTTATTGAATATCATTCATCAGCGCTGATTAAGTTGGATAGAAGAGGACAACAGTCCGAGCGCCTCACATGTTGTTTTTTACTCCAGAACAATAAGCAGTTGTTGCTTCAGAAACAGGAACACGCAGCGAGTTGGAGAACTTAGACTGCACTTCACATGAAACTTCACATTAATAACACTTATAATCCTAATAATGCTCAAACTATCAAGGACTCAGGAGAAGTCATGAGTGAAAGAAGGTTATTTTTATGTCTCTAGCGAGAGCACAAAGTGTCCTCTGGATGTTTATACATCAGAGAGACACAAACACACGTCATAGAGCTGCCTGTGGACCTTTCTTTTATCTGCTTCTTTGTGCAGGAAGTCATTATTTGTTAAGACCCATTTGGTTTAATACTTGGGTGGTAGGAAGAAAACTAAAGTGACCGCTCGTTAAAGCCAGCGTTTGTCCAACGGTAGCTTGGCAACAGTTACTCGACATCAGGCTCAAAACCAGAGAAGAAGAGTTTCTGTCTGCTAATGTTAGAATGTCCTGCTAACTAGCTTGCCTAGCGATAGTTAAAGTCTATTCTGTGGTTCTTTTCCCCAAGTCGGAGATAGAGTCAGAACATTTCCAACTTTGAGATGATTGAACTTTCTACAACATCTCACCATTTTAAATGCTGGTGTCACAGAGCCTTCAAGAGCTCAGAGGTTGCTGGAGTCATCCAGAGGGTTGGCGATGACCGACTTGTGAATGAGCATGAAGAGCGGCAGGTAGGCCAGGAAGTCCAGCAGGTCCAGGGGGGGGATGTGCTGCAGCTCCAGCCTGATGGCCGCCTCCTGCTCCAGATGGATCCCCCCGGCCTTCAGCTCCAGGAGCAAATGCTCTGCGCTGATGAAGCCCTGCTGAGCTCCAGCGTCGCCGTGCTGCTCCTCCAGGAGGAACAGGAACAGTTGCTACATAACAATAATAATATTTAACATAAGTTGAAGAAAACAAGGGACACTGGCTTCACTCTAAGCACAGCAGTGTGTGTGTGTGTGTGTGTGTGTGTGTGTGTGTTATTGTGTGTGATTCTCAGGGCAGCCTCAGATTACCTCAACCTGTTTCTGGTCTTGTTTGAGTGCACCTGTTTGCACTGTTAACGCAGTCAAGGTGATAATTGTTGGGGGAGGGGGAATAATCCTTCTGGCATTTCTCCCATTCTCATGTTCCTCCTGCCTTTCAGTTGCTCAGTACTTCCTTGTATGAATGAGGGCTGGGCCAGCCTGTGAGCAGCCAGCTGGTAGGCCAGTCCCGGTCCATCTGAGATGAGCCGTGTGTCTCAGGCTGATTACAGGGCTGGGCGGAGTGGACGGCATGTTCACTGCTGGGCACTTTAATGAGATTAGTGCCTTGCTAATCTATGAAAAGGGAAAAGCACCCCTTCTCTTTCTCTCTCTGGCTTGCTTCCCTCATTTCTATGCATGAGGGCTGAGTGTCTTTCATTGAAGAAAAAAGCTAGCTTTACAAAGCAAGCTTTGGAATTGCTCTTCAAAGTGTTTACCAGTATTTATTTCATTATAATTATACCCGCGGAGCCATGAAAGAGAGGCGAAGACGCTGTTTGTGCGTGAATGTGACTCATGTGAGAGTTAATCTGATGTTGCGCAGAGGTAATCAAGTGCACCTTGTGAAGACAAATTCAAGGGTGCAAACATGTGGTGGGAGTTCTTCGCAGAACACAGAATTTGGGAAATGTAAGCCAAACCTTTACATTACCTTCACTTTGAAGAGCCTCACTTCTAACGAGCGGAAGTCCATGTCGGTGATTTGTGATCGCATGAACTCGCTGGGAGAAAAGAGGAAAAGAGGATCAACTGGTGAAAGATGCTTCTGCATGTGGAAAGAAGTGCGACACCGATTTAGTATTCCATTTTCATAAAGTTGGGGGCAAGAGAACCCCGATGACATAATCAGGGTCATCTCTCAGACCTTGGAACGCTCCTCCAGAGCCACAGAAGACATTTTAAAGTGTAAAATGAGTGAAGTGCACCTTTAACAAGCCAACAGGGTTCTTGTGATGATGTGATACAATGATTTAAAGGTTCAATGAATAAGATAAACCAGCATATAAACATTAAAACAATGAACTAACATTATCAACAGGGTGTGAAGAGGTCACAGTGTTGACGTTATCTACTGAAGTTAGCATGCTAACAGCTAGCAGCGCTGCGTCCAGTGTGTAATACCACGTGTTCCTCTAGAGGCGATAGTGAGTCACTGCAGCTGCAGTCTGCCTCAGACCAGAGAGAAGAAGAAGAACAGCTGCTGACTCTCGTGAACATCACAGGAGTAAATGCAACACACAATATAAAGATTAGAATAAACTAAAGTAAAATATAAAACATTAGAGAGTGTACGGATCTGAAGAGGTGAAACTCTTCGCCCTATTTCTTTGCAGCAGGTGGGTCGGCCATTACACACTGAGCCTCTAATTCATCTTCATATCCAAAACTAAAGTGTTGGTAAATACTTTGGCCGCCACTGCAGACAAACTCAGGACAATCTGTTGGCGGCGGCGGGTGTTTTTTGGCGGCCTCCGTCCCGTGCAATGTTGTGTTTGCGGGGAGATGTGATGGTAAAGTGTTCTGAGCCCATTGTGGTTGCTCACAGTGGCCTGGCTGCCAAACAATACGCGGGCACACGTGGACATCGCGCCACAGCAACGGATAAAACTGCTCTGGTTTTGGGGATAGTGGGTGTGGTGGGGGTGCTGGAGCTGAGTTCGTGTGGAGGTTCATTTAGGGCGGGGAATAAGCGACCGGGACACACTCTGGTACAATGTGACCACTGGCAGACCAACTAAATCTAGGTCCATTGGGATAATTAGAGGGAGACACGAGCGATTGTGTTGGGACAGACCTCTCCTGTCCAGCGTGTGGCACAGCGACGGTCGTCCCTGCTCTAACGAGCGCCCGGTGTTAATGAGCCCCTCCTCCGCCGTACGCTCAATGGCCTGCTAGAGCGAAGAATGGCCAAGCACTAGGCCAACGAGTGCAATGCACGCCTGACTGCTCCCTGCGCCGTGATTGGCCCTTGTCCTCCAACCCCGGTGCAGGCGGGGGCTTGATGGGGATGAAGCGAGACAGGGCAGCTAATGATCATTAATTGCACTTGGTTTGCAGTAAAAGAGTCCAAATGCTGGTGCGCGAGGGACACTGGCGTGATAATGGCCTGCGTAAACGAGGGGGTGGGGGACCGCTGATGGACTGCGGGGAAGATAATAGCAGCCAAACCCATTTTCTTTTGTCGGCCCTCCTCCGGCACCCCGCTGCGGACAACACAGAAGACTTCTCGCTTACGTAACGCCCAACATTTTGGCGGTCTCCTCATTGGGGAGCGGTGTACAGTCCGGCGGGGGGTGAAGGGATGCAAACATATTCTGACCTAGTTTGACTTGACAGAATTGAGAGTTGTTTTGGGAGATGTTTGAGCGGGCTGCAGCGCTCACTGGGAACTCGTGTTGTTGGTGTGGCGGGGAGCTGCTCTACATTCTGCTCTGTCATGTTTACATTCAGTGGCGGACAGTAATCAAGTACATTTACTCAAGTGATGCACTTTTGTACAATGTTAAGGTACTTGTACTGAAGTATTTACACTATATTGCACTTTATTTTACTCCCCTACATTTATTTAATAACTTTGAAGATTCAGATTCCTAATCAACAAGTATGTATTATTATTATTTTATTATTTATAACCTTTATTTTACCAGGATATGTCTCATTGAGATTAAAAATCTCTTTTTCAAGAGAGATTATAAATTAAGATAAAACTTTATTGATCTTTGTTAAATTCACAAGCAAAATATAAAGTAAAAAAAAGTGATGAACACATGAATAATTCTAATCCCGTAATAAAATATATTTTATTGTGAAATGTGCGAAAGGACTTTAAGTACATTGTGATGCAAATACTTTTACTTGAATTCAGAACTTTTCTACTTCATCTTAAATAAAGTTCTGAGTGTTTCGTCCACCATTAGCGCTCCTTCGCTCTCCGACTCCAGTGAATTTCCCGGAGCGAGGACACTTACAGTAACTCTCAGTGCCGGCGTGCTCACAAAGCCTCAAGCAAACGAGCGATGAGACAATAACACCGACTGCGACGGCTCCACTGATGCCGTTTGGGAATCCTGCATGGCAATGTGCTTCTTGGCAGATCATGTGACTTGCCCTGAGGGAATGTGGCGCTGTGTGAGGTGGACTTGTTGGGGAGCACAATGCTACACAGCGACAGATGGGCTGAGTCAAGGGCCAAAACAGCACGGCTCAGAGGGTGAGAGGTAGGCTTAGAGACATGAGAGGGGACAGTTAAAGTTGAAAAGAAAAAGAGAAGAGCGACGGGGGGGGGGGGGGGGCAATTAGTGCGATGCAAAATCGGAAGACGACATAGAAATATATAGAAAAATGCAGGAAGCACCTCCTCCTCAAAGCCTGATCAGAACGGCTGATTGTGTAACGACTGTTGCAGCTCATTTCTAAAACAGGATTACAGACAACAGGATTAACTGAAACAGGTAAGAGGATCAATTTAGTTCAGTCGGGACGAGATGACAGAAGGATGCTACTGTTCTCCCCGTTTAGGAGCTGGCATTATGGACGCTGATCTTCTCTCTTCTTATTATTTAAATTGCAAAAAGGAGTTTTGTGAAAAGAGGTTTAATATGGTCATTCATTATCATTACTATAATTGCCTCCATACAAAGCAGACACCCTGGTCTCTCTGTGCCAGTCTCCAGGCCTCCTCTAATACACAACACAAAGGGCTGGCCGTAAATCAGAGGACCCATGACCCTGACCCTGTCCTCGCTGAGAGGGAGCTCTCACTCCGGGGCGAGGGCTTTGGGAGCAGGCTTTGACCCTCCGAGACCTCCTGAGTAGGCTTGGCTCCACACACTCCTGTCTGTAGGAAGCTACACACACCCCGGGGGCAAAAAAAAAAAAAGAAGAAGCGATGTGTGTGGGAATCTGCGGCATATGGGACATAATGTAGAGACACGACGACGCTGAGGACGACTTCAATTCAGAGTGATGTTTTCTGTCTGCACGGGGGCCAAGTGTCCCAACCGCTGTTATGATGAACCAGCAGATTATGTAGTCGATAAATCATATGTCCAGAAAATATATCAGGAGAATTGTTTTAATTCCCACGGCCAGTGTTAACACCCTCAAATGTTTGTTTTGTCCGACCGACAGTTCAAAATGATATTAAATCAGCAAATCGTCTAATTTGAGAAGCTGAACGTTCAGCATTTGTCGATTAATTTTCTGCCGACTCGTGGATTAATCATTTTAGTGCTCAGGCATCTACCATCATCACTTCCAAACTCATAACTTTGACTTCTGTCGTCATACAAAATGTTTGAAGACACTAGAAGAAGAGGATCAAAGGGAGCCCCACACACGACGACAAAATCACTGGAACAAATTTGCGTACACACTCTTATTCTTATTTATGGCAGGTCAGGCACTCCTCTCCCTGCTTCATTGAGGAGTTCAGAGTGTGTCGGCTGAAGGTCACTTACTCCATGGTGGCTATTTTCTGTGCCAGGCTCGCAATCACAGCAAAGAGCCTCAAGTCCACGAGCCCATCTGTCACTCTGAAGTCCACCATCTCCAGGATCTGAGATAAAAGCAAGACGTGAAACCTTCACGCTGAAATATCTCAACAACTATTGGACGGATTGAAATGTGATACACACACCGAGTTCAGTCGGCCGGACTTCACCGTACAAATGTTATTTCACTTTATTACAACTGAGCTGAGATCATTTATCATCACTGTGATCTTTGATAATAACACAGGGTTACTTTATGATGGTTGGTTGAGTTGGAGGCTCTGAACTGTTTTGTGTCATATTTGGGAGATTAGTGCACGTGTATATATGCATATATGCACATATATGCATATATATGCATATATGCACATATATGCATATATATGCATATATGTGCATATATGCACATATATGCATATATGTGCATATATGCACATATATATATATATATATGTGTATATATGCATATATGTATATATACATATATATGTATATATGAATATATATGTGCATATATACGTGTATATATGCACAAATATATATATACACATATATGCACATATATACACATATATATACACATATATATGTGCATATATGTATATATATATATATATATATATATATATACATATATATACATATATATATATATATATATATACATATATATGTATATATGAATATATATGTATATATATACACGTGTATATTTGTGCATATATATGTGTATATATGCACAAATATATATATACACATATATACACATATATACACATATATATGTGTATATATGTGTATATATATAGATATATATATATACACATATATGTGTATATATACACATATATATATACACATATATGTGTATATATATATATATATATATATATATATATATATATATACATATATATACATATATACATATATATATATATATACATATATACACATATATACACATATATACACATATATATGTGTATATATGTGTATATATGTGTATATATATATAGATATATATATACACATATATGTGTATATATATATATATATATATATATATATAGATATATATATACACATATATGTGTATATATATATATATATATATATATATATATATATATACATATATACACATATATACACATATATATGTGTATATATATACATATATACACATATATACACATATATACACATATATACACATATATATATGCACGTATATATGTGCATATATATGTGCACATATATGTGCATATATATATATATATATATATATATATATGCACATATATATGCACGTATATATGTGTATATATGTGCACATATATACACATATATATATGTGTATTTGCATGTTTCAGACGCAGTAAAGCAGACCCTGTAAACGTAGATCTCTTCTTCGTCAGACAGCAGCTCTGGAGGAATGATGTTTTTTAGAGCGAGTAGAACCTGAAGGCAGGAGATGTAGCCGTCACCATCACCGTCCTCCTGCAAAGAAAGACCCTCCTCATCATCATCATCATCATCATCATCAGTATTTCATTTGAAGGATTTTTAAGGGTCTTAGAAGTAAAGTATCCTGTATAGAGACATTTTCCAAAACATTTGTATCATTTTGAGCATGAAAGATAAGAAACAGATAGAAATGTGAAGGATCATGAGATGAGTTGAAAGATCTGGTGGAAACATCTTTCTGACGATTTGTGCACCAAACGATTAATGTATTAAATGAGAAAATAATGAAAATAATAGTTTCATCATCAGTCTTGAGAGAAAAGTGTCTTTGCTCTGAATAATGAGTGCAACACATGACAGTGAGTGAAAGAGAACATCCAGAATAAAAAGGCTTTAAAGGTCTTTTCACTTACTGCTTCAAAAGCTCTTTTGTACTCCGCCAGCTTCTCCTGACTGAAAATGCAATACTTTGCCAAAAAGTCGACTGCAAATAGAAGAAAAGAAGACAAAGACAAACCTTTAGAGCTTGTGGAATGCATATTAACTGGACTGCACAAGAGCAATATTTCATTTGTGTATTACATTTTCTCCCGTAGATAACAGTGAGTTCCAGCTTGAGTAACAGAATTAGGCTTCTCTGTGTGTGCAGAGTGGATTAGAGCAATATTTCTCTCCTCTGGTCGCACCAGGGTCATGGAGGGTGGACAATACAGGGCGAGTGGTTCACAGGGCGTCCAGTTGGCCAAGATGGAGGGAGGGGGGGGGGGGGGGGCAGAGTGGCACTTGGCTGCTGAGTCTTTTTGAATAAAAGACAGAAAGTGAGATGAATAGATGTCGAGACGCAGCGGCCAAGAGCTGACAATAAACCACAATATTCTGCTTAATCTGGAAGATCTTCAGGGAGATGATGACGGCGGGAATGAACACAAATATAGACTAAGTAAGAAACTGGATTAGTCCAAATGATAAAAACAATTCTGAAATGTAATCGTTTACGTCATTCTTTTATTATTAAATAAGAAAATGCACAAACTTGTTTCCAGCTTCTCAAATGTGGGAATTTGCTGCTTTTCTCCGTTTCAGGTGAAACACACTGAATATCTTCGCTGCTTCTTGAGCTCTGACGGAGAAACTTTGACGTTTCTCTCAGAACAAACAATTATTTGAGAAAGAAATGAGACAGATGAGCAGATTTAGAAAAATAATTGTTGCAAAACGTTTGATGTTCGGAGTCGTCAAAGACTTTGACCTGACTCGAAATAAAAAAACCAGCACCTGATGTCTTCAGCTCAGTGAACGTTAAAGTGTCCAGTAGAGAGACGATGATTGCACACGCTGAATATTTCAGAAGGCAAATTAGGGATGAAGAGTGACTTGGAAAACACGGGATTAGAAAATGGGGGCTTTTAAGCTGCTGCCACTTCAATTTAGGAGATGAGAATGAGTCTACTGAATAATGAATCTATTCATTGGCCTGGAGAAGAAAGAGGAGCAACAGAGTTGATATCAGACTGGACTTAAACCCCTGGACCTTTGGGGTTTCTCCGAAATAGCAGGGGGGCTGTTTGAATCTGCCATTTATCAGCTTATGCCTAATCGAAACCAGGCCTTCCCCGGCGTCGTCCTTTCACATGCAAAATGTTACATTCGCATCCAGTCAACTTGACTTGTTAAAGCTTGATTGATCAAAAAAACCTGCGGGCCGGCTTCACGCATCTGTTTGCAAATATCTGTGATGAGAAGGGGCTGCTGGGACGAGGAGCTGGAGTCACACATGCGGCCGCCGCTCAGCCGGCATGGGTGCAGATTTAAAGTCCTCTCCCTTCAGAAGACACCAACACACGTTCACACGCTGGCTGGATGGATCAGCGCACTGCTCAATTTGCTAAAGTGAAATGGCAGCTTATGTGAGAGTGAATAGATCCAGCTTCTGTTTTACAAGGAGGCAGGCGGAGGTTCACTGACCATCTGGAGTCAGTGCAGCGACACAGATATGAAATATAGATTTTAAAAAGACCTTTTGGTTGTTTACTGTATTATTCTATTCTCTACTGATCATGCAGAACCATTCAGATGTGTGTGTGTGTGTGTGTGTGTGTGTGTGTAGGTTATAGATGTACCAGTCTATCTTCCTTTTCTTTTAAAGAGCATTTACTCACATATTTCTTGTTCACTTTTAAGATTCTTGTACTTTACTTTTATTCCCATGTTGTGCATCTACACTACTACATTTCATACGTCCATATAAAACTTGTTTACTGCTGTATACACTGGCTAATATGCAGATTGAGATTCTACTTAATAAATACACACTTAGGGCGGCTTCTGCGGCCACTAAACCAGTGCAATTAAGATGTAAGGAAATCTCAAAGCACCTGCAAAAGGGTGAAATGCACCTTTAACTGCGCTGCCAAGCAAACAGTGTCCCGGAGCTCCTGTTCCTATTTTCCACGTATGTATATGAAGTGCGTACATTTGGAGCTAAACTGGCCCCTTTCTATGTAAATGAGCCTCATTGCAAAAACGGCTCAATTCACAAAGATCAGCGCTAATAGCCACTCGCCACTCGCCGTTACAATAAAACATTGTTGCCGTCTGTAGAGAGTTGGTAACTGAAGCTCAAACTCATTTATTTTGGTATGCAGTCCTGACGTCAACACAGGGGCCTGAATCGGCCTCAAGTGCATTTATACTTTGCCACTATAGCGACGGTGTCCCTCCAACCAGTGCTGGAACATAAAGAATTTAAATTAGTACAATTTTGAGGTACTTTAAATTTCAGTGTTTCCATTTCCTGTACATCAGCGTTATCAACAAACTCCCCTAAAAGAAGCAGCGTGCGAGATTACATTATAAAAAATACAAATGAAATGAAATGAGATTTCTCTGTAAAGTTTGCGTACGCTATATGACCGTCGCTCAAGAGCAAATGTTAAGGGACATTTTTATTTTTACATTTTTGCTGCTGTGTTCAGTACCAGCACTTAAAACCTGCCTGATAAACATCAGCTTATTTCAGATGTATGATATTATGTATTATTACATGTCAGCCGGTAAGTAGCAGGACATTAAAGTACAGAAACCGTGTTGCTCTGCTGCGTCTCGTCAAGCACAAAGTTGTGACATCTATTTTTTGTAAAAAGAAATCTGGAAAATGTCCAGCCCAGTACACCAGTACACCAGTACACCAGTACATCAGTACACCATTACACCAGTACACCATTACACCAGTACACCATTACACCAGTACACCAGTACACCAGTACACCAGTACACCATTACACCAGTACACCAGTACACCAGTACACCATTACACCATTACACCAGTACACCAGTACACCAGTACACCAGTACACCAGTACACCAGTACACCATTACACCAGTACACCAGTACACCATTACACCAGTACACCAGTACACCATTACACCAGTACACCATTACACCAGTACACCAGTACACCAGTACACCATTGCACCAGTACATCAGTACACCAGTACACCATTACACCAGTACACCAGTACACCATTACACCAGTACATCAGTACATCAGTACACCAGTACACCATTACACCATTACACCAGTACACCATTACACCATTACATCAGTACACCAGTACACCAGTACACCAGTACACCATTACACCATTACACCAGTACACCATTACACCATTACACCATTACACCAGTACACCAGTACACCAGTACACCATTACACCATTACACCAGTACACCAGTACACCATTACACCATTACACCATACACCAGTACACCAGTACACCATTACACCATTACACCAGTACACCATTACACCAGTACACCAGTACACCATTACACCAGTACACCATTACACCAGTACACCAGCACACCAGTACACCATTACACCAGTACACCATTACACCAGTACACCAGCACACCAGCACACCAGCACACCAGTACACCAGTACACCAGTACACCATTACACCAGTACACCAGTACACCAGTACATCAGTACACCAGTACACCAGTACACCAGTACACCAGCACACCATTACACCAGTACACCATTACACCAGTACACCAGTACACCATTACACCAGTACACCAGTACACCAGTACACCAGTACACCATTACACCAGTACACCAGTACACCAGTACACCATTACACCAGTACACCATTACACCAGTACACCAGTACACCAGCACACCATTACACCAGTACACCATTACACCAGTACACCATTACACCAGCACACCATTACACCAGTACACCAGTACACCATTACACCAGTACACCAGTACACCATTACACCATTACACCAGTACACCAGTACACCATTACACCATTACACCATTACACCAGTACACCAGTACACCATTACACCAGTACACCAGTACACCAGTACACCATTACACCAGTACACCAGTACACCATTACACCAGTACACCAGTACACCAGTACACCATTACACCATTACACCAGTACACCAGTACACCATTACACCAGTACACCAGTACACCATTACACCAGTACACCAGTACACCAGTACACCATTACACCAGTACACCAGTACACCAGTACACCATTACACCAGTACACCAGTACACCAGTACACCATTACACCAGTACACCAGTACACCAGTACACCAGTGTACACCAGTACACCAGTACACCATTACACCAGTACACCATACACCAGTACACCAGTACACAATTACACCAGTACACCATTACACTAGTACACCAGTACACCATTACACCAGTACACCAGTACACCAGTACACCATTACACCATTACACCAGTACACCAGTACACCAGTACACCAGTACACAATTACACCAGTACACCATTACACTAGTACACCAGTACACCATTACACCAGTACACCAGTACACCAGTACACCATTACACCAGTACACCAGTACACCAGTACACCAGTACACCAGTACACCATTACACCAGTACACCAGTACACCAGTACACCATTACACCAGTACACCAGTACACCAGTACACCATTACACAGTACACCAGTACACCCCTTAGTCGCAAAATAGAGGTGGAAAATAAATGTATTAACATTTTATATTAAAGAGTAAAAACTGAATGAAGCAGAGTTTAAGGAAGTTCAAACTCAACATCAGTCCTGACCCCACACACACACACACACACACACACACACACACACACACACACACACACACACACACACACACACACACACACACACACACACACACACACACACACACACACACACACACACACTGGGGGAGGTCGGGGGGTCCCTGGCTGAGGAGAGCACTCCGTCAGGGAATCAGCCGGACAAAAGGTGCAGTGGAGTGAGAGATTGAGGGAGGAAGCGAGGGCGGGTGGAGGAGCAGGACAAAGCCGAGGCAGTAAAGCCTCCTGCCTGATAGCCTTATCTGATTCCACTCCAGCGCTTGATGGCTTTTTTTTCACCCTGCCTTTAAAGCGCACAGGTTGTGCCTTTGGTGTGAAGCCTAGCAGAAAATGTTAATCAAGAGAGGGACTGTGTGGAGAAAGGCGAGAGAAAGGGGAGAGTCACTCTGTTGAGGCCATAATCTGTAATGAGACTGAGGCGATTCAGTTGCAATTGAGAGAGGAAGAATGGGGCCATGATGATGATGAGCAGGGCGGTTCACTCTTTCACTGGCGTTTGTTTTTCTGTTTTGTTCCTTTTCTCTTGCAGAGTCACCGCTCGTGCACCGGTCCGCAGGCTCCTACAGCCGCGGGTCACAACTCATTTAACACACACTTGGACGTCATTTTCAATGTCCTGCAGCTGACAGATGAAACACACTGCTCGCCTCACAACTATCGCTATCATCTGTGTATGACTTACATTTTCTTTTGTGGTGCTTATTTTGGTTCTGCCTGAAGTGTGTCCGGAGTACTGATATCGAAAGCTGACATGAAACATTTAATATTCAGAGAAGAAGAAGTTTTGCTCCTTTTGTTTAATTAAAAAAACATTTTCATGCCGTGAGATTAAAGTCGTGTTCTCTGGGGGAGGGAAAGTAACATGTCGTAAGTAATCAGTGCTAATGTTAGCAAGCTAGGCCGACTAGCATCCACTTTCAGAGCGGAATACAAAGGTATTAGCACGATGAGTTATGAAAGGTTCAATGTTGCAAAGGGGCAGATGTTGGTACTTAAATAACCAGAAATATTACTTTATAGGCTAAACAGAAGTACGAGGAGCTGGAGCTGCAGCGCACACTGGAAGTTAAAGGCTCGTCTCCTAGCAACAGCTCGGATGCTGATGCCACAGACGGATCCAAAAAAGGGTACATCTCAAAAATCCATCCAAAAAAGCCATTTTTAACAAAAATATCAACTTTACATACCAATTTAGAAAGTATTTAATTCAGGCAAAATTGTTGTTTGGACACTTAAACATTATTTGAGAAGTTTGGCTTCTTTTGAATTAAAATAAAATATATATATTCCTCAAGATATCAGCAAAGTATCATCTGTGATGCAGTTACACACACACACACACACACACACACACACACACACACACACACACACACACACACACACACACACACACACACACACAGGGGTCTATTGTGTTTTTAACGAGTTCACATTAGTTGCTGTCTTTCCCGCTTAATCCCAGACTTTTGTTTCTGCTCATCATCACACTGTATAAACTGTCCCATAATTCCTTTAACAAAGGTCACATTCAGCGCTGGAGAGGACGTGACCCCCTTTTCTTTAATAGCAGGAGAATGTCAGAGTGCAACATGCCCCACATATACAGCCCTGAAATGTGTGATTAAGAGCGCGAATTTAGAGCAAATAGCATTCACACACAGATAAAGAGTCTAAACCGACTTAACTGAAGCAAGTCTATGAGAAACGGGTTTATGGGATGTTTTGGGTAATGTACCTAAACATGTGATGATGCTGTAAATCTACTGCCTGAGACAAAAGGCATACACTATGAAGTGTGGGGCTGTAAAATAAGAAGGTGAGAGGTCTAAAGCGCCTGTAAACCAGGTCAAGCGTATCATTTCACAACAGTATAGAATGAGCTATTGTTGGGCGTTTGGAGCAGGCTGCACATCAAAGGTGAAGATCGACATCTTATCTGATAAAAGAGTTACAGGAAAGGAGACCAGCAGGAGAAGTGACTGAGCAGGTCGACTGACGACCCCACATGTGCTCTGTAGTTTGCACTTCTGCTTTACAAGTAACAACGCAACGATGTAGTGGTAATGATCATCAATTTATCGAGCGGTGACATTTATTTCCCGCCTTTTCTTACACGAGTGTGATGCTGTGATGTAGTATAGTGTGTGTGCAGGTTTAACTGAGCCTGTGAAGATTAAAGGATTAAAAGGATCAGGTAGTCCTTGTTACGAACAGGAACATGATGAGTGACGCTCACACATTTATAAATTCACCTCAATCTTGATATTTCTAATATGAATGACTGAATATTTAGTGTGTGAATGTAAATAGGAAGGAAAACAAAGCAAAATCACTTCCTATTAACACTAACAGAGCAATCAACCGCAACATTACTGGAACAATTCTAATATGGCTTCTTGTGATTCGTTTACATCAGATATCTGGTTCACTAAAACACCTGTCTTACGCCTGTCTTACGCCTGTCTTACGCCTGTCTTACGCCTGTCTTACGCCTGTCTTACGCCTGTATTACGCCATGTATTACGCCTGTCTTACGCCTGCCTTACGCCTGCATTACGCCTGCATTACGCCTGCATTACGCCTGCCTTACGCCTGCCTTACGCCTGTCTTACGCCTGCATTACGCCTGCCTTACGCCTGCATTACGCCTGCCTTACGCCTGCCTTACGCCTACCTTACGCCTGTCTTACGCCTGCATTACGCCTGCCTTACGCCTGCCTTACGCCTGCCTTACGCCTGCATTACGCCTGCATTACGCCTGCAATACGCCTGTCTTACGCCTGCATTACGCCTGTCTTACGCCTGCCTTACGCCTGCCTTACGCCTGCCTTACGCCTGCCTTACGTCTGTCTTACGCCTGCATTACGCCTGCCTTACGCCTGCCTTACGCCTGCCTTACGTCTGTCTTACGCCTGCATTACGCCTGCATTACGCCATGTATTACGCCTGCCTTACGCCTGTCTTACGCCTGTCTTACGCCTGTCTTACGCCTGCATTACGCCTGCCTTACGCCTGTCTTACGCCTGCATTACGCCTGCCTTACGCCTGCCTTACGCCTGCATTACGCCTGCATTACGCCTGCCTTACGCCTGTCTTACGCCTGCATTACGCCTGCATTACTCCTGCATTACGCCATGTATTACGCCCGTCTTACGCCTGTCTTACGCCTGCCTTACGCCTGCATTACGCCTGCATTACGCCTGCCTTACGCCTGTCTTACGCCTGCATTACGCCTGCATTACTCCTGCATTACGCCATGTATTACGCCCGTCTTACGCCTGTCTTACGCCTGCCTTACGCCTGCATTACGCCTGCCTTGCGCCTGCCTTACGCCTGCCTTACGCCTGCCTTACGCCTGCCTTACGCCTGCATTACGCCTGCAATACGCCTGCATTACGCCTGCCTTAAGCCTGCATTACGCCTGTCTTACGCCTGTATTACGCCTGTATTACAACTGTATTACAACTGCCTTACGCCTGCATTACGCCTGCATTACGCCTGCCTTACGCCTGTCTTACGCCTGCATTACGCCTGCATTACTCCTGCATTACGCCATGTATTACGCCCGTCTTACGCCTGTCTTACGCCTGCCTTACGCCTGCATTACGCCTGCCTTGCGCCTGCCTTACGCCTGCCTTACGCCTGCCTTACGCCTGCCTTACGCCTGCATTACGCCTGCAATACGCCTGCATTACGCCTGCCTTAAGCCTGCATTACGCCTGTCTTACGCCTGTATTACGCCTGTATTACAACTGTATTACAACTGTATTACTATAAATACGATTTCACAAATACTGAAGACTGGTACGTCAATATTCAGAGTGCATTTGGCAGCGTGTGCTCGTGCCTCTTCAAAGGGTTCTACAATGTAAAAGAGGGTGACAGTATTTGGCAGCATTCTCCTGCAAGCGCTGTTGTTGCTCCATGAGTGTGCGAAAAGCCTGAGGAGTGTTTGTGTGTGTGTGTGTTTGTGTGTGTTGAGGGGGGGTTAGAGCTCTGGTAGAAAAACAAACAAAGACACACGTAGCGGCCTCACTCCTATCTCTGGCTGCACGCCATTGGCCTCACCACAAACCACAACTTATTACACACACACACACACACACACACACACACACACACGCCTACGCCCAATCAACTCCTTCCGCAGATCCACACTGATAGTTCCCCTAGAGTCCAAATCATCTGTTGTATTGCAATAGCAGATCTCCAGAGATAAACTCACAAAGCAAAATCATCTGCTATTATTGCCTCGCCGCTCGTTGACATTGTGCCATTAATAAGGCCATTGTGGAGCGCGCTCTCTGTTTGGACACCGTATAATAGACTCTTTGACAGATTTACTTTGCTCTCTCTCTCTCCCTCCCTCGACTCTCTCTTTCTCTCTCGCTCTTGTGAATACAGCGTGCATATTCCACTCTGCCGCTCATCAATAGGCGAGCTGTTTGTTTGCCCAGTCACTCTGGACTGATGGTAAACACATAGAGGTATTCCAGACCAAAGGCTGAGCAAACAGGGGTTACATAAAGGCACTGTACCCAAACACGCACTGGAGACATCCCCCTAGCACACATACACGCACACACACATTCACACACACCTCCCACTAATGCCTGTCACCTCCCTTCATGTCTCTTTTAAGCGACTGGTCTTTCTTGTTCATTCTGTCGGCCGTATTTTTATTTTTTGGCTCATTCACTGCCTGAAAACAACAATTAGGCCTGATCTCCGCCCACAGGTAGAAGATAGGCTGACGGTGGGTGGGGTCAACGCGAGGCTCGCTTCAAGGCCGCCAGGTGTTCCGTATCAACATTAACATTCATCAGAGACCTCAGCCCACAGAGTCCCTCACACCGCACACTCAGCTGCTAGACGCTCGCTGCTGCTCTGTGGGGAAACAAAAGACGGCACAGCTACTTGACATCAGTGTCGCCCCGTTCTCCACGCACAATCTGATCGGCCAGTGTTGTCCACCACAGTCACAGATTACGGGGCCATGAGGCAAAACAAGGGCCTTTAAAGTCGAGAAAAGGAATGTGTAAATTGGCAAACCAAAACAATGAGCTGAAAGAAGCTAAAAAGCGAAGTAAAGCTGAAGAAGCAGGTGATAATTCTTCCCCTGCGAGCCGCCCCACTAACTTAGTAAGTCATGTGATTCATTCATATGATCCAATGATGCTGAATTATCCCCCACCATGATTGATTTGTGAGAGCCTCTTCCAGCATCACTGACGGTGTGTGGAGCATTAGGTATAATGTGTAAGGATGCACATTTACATCTCAGAGATCCACCTCGAGGATCTCCAACACAAACTTACTTGTTAATCATATTTCATAGCTTTTAAAACACCAGTTTTATAGTTTTGCTCACAAAAAGTATAAGAAGTTTAAAGATTCTTATTCTGTGTACCAACTCATAGATGTAGTCAGTAGTATAGATCAGTGTGTGCAGGTTTCACACGACTCATCAGGTACTGAGAACATGATCACATCTGCTCTTTGTGCTTATGTACATATTCTCTGTTAACTCCAAACACGAGCCGCGTGGCAGCGACCGCTGACTGATGACGACCTGGAGGGTCACAGAGTTGAATGGATGGATGGTGGCAGAGGACAGGAAGTTATAGTTGTGTGTGTGTGTGTGTGTGGCTCTTCTATTATGGGAATCCTTTGGCAAGTGGAATCCTTTGGCAAGTGGTCAGCGTTGGACAAAAAAGGGACAATTATGACCAGTTCAGCCTTTTCACAGCCTAATGAGCGCCACAGTTAAAAGTGTCCGGACAAGAGGTAGCCAACACACACACACGCACCAATACAAACACCTTTGTGTGCACACAAACTATAGATGTGTGTATTTACAAGGACACACACACACACACACACACACACCAAAACAAAAGGACCCAGGTGAATATTCAGTCGTGACAGATTGTATCAGGACACACACACACACACACACACACACACACACACACACACACACACACACACACACACACACACACACACAAATGTCCATCAATCCAACTGTTTTTGGGACATTTCACTGAAAACCACAAATATCAGCCTCACGGTGGCGCTGGAGAAGAAGTCAAAGCTTCCTCTGGGGAACATGGAAATATTTTCCAAATTTCATGGCAGTCCATCCGAAGATTTTTCAGTCTGACCCGAAGTGATGGATCCATCGACAGACTCTTTGCCATCCTTACAGCCAGGCTTGCGAGCGTTATCGGAAACCCAATCCTGTAGCTCTAAAGCAAAGCTGCAGCCTGATGAAAGGAAGCAAAGACAACCACAGAAGTGACACCATTGCAAAGCCGTCACATATGTAAGACTCCACCCGGTTTTTAGATCACACGTACACAAACCCAAGTCCATACTCCTGCAACACAACAAAAGCTTTCCATTAGTAATAACCTTGCTGCAGAATAGTGCGGCCAGCTGCAGGGTTCTCCATCCTGCTTGATTACCGTCTGAACAAACCTGTCCAATCAGTCCAATCAGTCCCATTTACTCACGGGAGAACTCTGACCTGACTGACCCCTGCAGAGGGCCGGCCCCTCAGCCTTGACCTGAGGTGTGGATGCTTATTGTTGGCCCCGCCGGCCCCAGCGCTCTCACAAAGGCTCGGATGCCAGAAATTAGGCACTCGAGGGAAACTGGAGAACTCCTGGCTAAACTCCTGTTCGCAAAAAAAATCAATTCTAAAAAAAAATCAAGTGCTGTAATTGAGGGGAAATGTTTAGAGTCGAGAGGAGTGATGGTAAATGCGTCGGGTGTTTCCCCCCCCCCCCCCCCCCCCCCCCCCCTGTATGGCCTATTGTGCGAACAAGAGGCAAAGCAGAGTGTTGGCAAGCAGAGATACATTTCAGCCTTCAGACGTGGCCGAGTTTGAAAACCTCTGATTTAAACAGTGAAGTACAGAAGTTAAAAAGTAGTATGAAAGATTCAAAGAGGCCAAAATGTAGAGACTTTAAATCCTTAAAGCTTCAGCGTATAACGAGGATGAAGATTGTCAGTAAAAGATATACGATAGAAAACAATAGGTGTTGGTTTAAAGCATGAAACTATAGATAATAAACTCACATTCCTCGAAGTTGGAGTGACCTTTGTTGCCGTTTGGCTGACGAGGCGTGTCGTCCTGCAGTTTGGAAAGCATGTTCAGCACCTTTGTTTTCCTCTCCTCCATCCTTCTGTGTTTCTCTTCAGCCGTGTGCTCGAGACTCTCGGGCCTCCGTCCTCTGGCCGACGACTCCACCTGCTCCCTCCACCCTGGATAACTGGACCCGTCCTCCGTGGGGCCCCCTTCATCCGCGCTGGAACCTGGAGTGGAGAGAAACAACATGAAAAGACATCTACTCGTCATACAGTGTGATCAGCAGAAGAAGAAGAGACACATCTGTCTTCATGGTCGTCCACGTGGACGTAGCCACTTAATAAAAAGCACTAAAACACATTTCACTTCCTTTAACACACTAATTCTCATCTCATTGTTCTCCTAAATCCCTTTCAGAGCGTCACTAAAGGAGCGGACGCACTCCCTGAAACAGCCGTCCAGTTCGTCACTGACCAGGTAATTAAGAGTCCACAGTCCACAGAATACACGTGTAGGTGCAGCGGCGCAGAGACTCTTTCTTCACGCTGCCTTTTGCAAAAAACGTGAGTGTGACACGAGCGATAATTCAAATGTGATACGTCTGGAGATGGTTCCAGTCATCGGGAGGAGAACGCTTGACCAGTCGCGTTCGCTGACAGGCAGCAGATTCATGCAGCCTTCCAAACACGGCGGATTCATTCATCCCGTCAGTGAGCGTGCAGAGGTCAGCGGCACAGATCGATGGAGCCATGTCTCATTTGAGAGGCCGTCTTCCACCACGCTGCACACAATCACACGCTGGCATCGGCCTCCACGCCCGGCGCCAGTCTCAATGTCAAACAGACGTCGGGGGTGAGAAACGTATTCATCTTTAGACCGCGCAATTCATCATTTGTTCACACGCAACACAAAGCTCTAAATGCATCAGAAATACAAATTTCTGTTTTACAGTTGATCAATGAATTGTTCAATAAAATCACCGCAGACCA
This sequence comes from Cottoperca gobio, assembly GCF_900634415.1. NCBI lineage: Eukaryota > Metazoa > Chordata > Actinopteri > Perciformes > Bovichtidae > Cottoperca > Cottoperca gobio. The sequence goes on along the minus strand of NC_041377.1, from coordinate 1,470,140 downwards.
AAGGACGGCGTCTCGGGGAGTTTAATGCACTGCGACTCCAGGAAACACGCCGAGGTTAAATCACGATGAAGGTGAAGCAGACGGTTTGACTCTGAAGTACACTCGGCCTGGCAAAACAATCCTCACACATCAAATGTGTTGGGCCTGAGGATTAATTAAGCATAAAAGGTCAACTGAGTAATTCCAAACAGAACCTGTAAGGTGCCATCTTTAAAGCAGGCTGAAACCACGGCGAAACATATTCAGGATTTGTTTTCCTCCTTTAGAAAGCCTCCCTTCCTAACCTCCAACGTGGCCTAATCCATGAATACACAGCAGTGATTACCGCTCAGTTCAAGCTGGAAACAAGAGCCCATCTAAAACACACAGAGCAGGTTACCATACCAACCGCAGCATCTGAACACAGCAGATAGCTGGATTTGGCTGCGAGCGGCCGAGTCAAATCCCCTCGCTGATCTCGAAAAGGCCGGCGAGGACAATAAACACACACACACACACACATACACACTCCCTTCGTTGGTCTCTCTCCTACACACACACACCGCCTGCCCTTTACCATCCAGCGCACCAGGCAGAGGCAAGACGGTTGGACTTGTATCTCTTTCTTCGCATGTTTGAGAAAGGGATGAGCATCAGCGGGACAATCAGCGTGCCGAGGCTATTCACTGATGCCACCCAGAGCTTTCACTCCTCTATCTGTAAGAGAATGGCAGAATAGGAGCGGGGTGGAGTAAAAAAAAGGAAAATCCTCGCCAATTTATTATTCATGGAGAGGGGATTTTCCTTTCAGGGCTCCTTTATCGAAGCCTTTCCCAACACGTCACCCTCTCTATCAGCCCTGACAAGTGCCAATCAAAGGGCTTGAGTCCAGGTTTTTGGGGAAACGCTGGAGGATTTCAGAGACAATAGCCAATGAGTCCACAGTGATGGCGGCTTAGCGACAATGGTGACATGGCTACACTGTCAGTGTGTGGTCCTCTGGGGGGGAAACGATCCTTGCTTAGTACACGACTAATCTCTGCTTGCACCATCTCTGTCTTTCTGGAGGCTAATCTGTCCCGTAGCTTCCTCAGCTTTCTGGAACAATCCACCAGGGTCAGTTCAGATTAGTGCTCTTTGTGGCCCCCGCACATCGCTACATTCATTTGGATGCTAACATCTTTAGTAACAGCTGAATGCTAAACACTGGAGTGACCCGGGCAGCGGGGAAACAGTCATGAAACAATTATGAGGGGAAGGATTATTCTACCTATGAATTCCTGATGAGCAGAAATGGACAAAGGTCTTCACATGAGCTTCACTGGGGGCAGGAGCGTCTCATCACAGCTGATTTCTGGCTGCACTTTAACCTCACGATTGCTCAACAATTGTCGATTGATCCAGAGACAGGTGGGAAATTCATTGATTTGGAACGGGCGTCAGAAAAATTGATAATCATTCCATAAAAAAAAGATTTTTAGATGAATTGATTAAAGGGTCATTCCACCAATTTTACACATGAAGTTCAGCGTACTCGTCTCAATGTGCACCATTCACCCCGTCACCATTGCATCATGTTTTTCATGACAATATTCAGTTGCATTATGGGATATGCAGTTTTTTGGAGCTCACAGGGAGGGACAGGATATCTTGGTCTCTGCTCTTTTTTTTTTTTACCTGTATCTTGTGAATTCCCAAACTTTTAGGACGTGTAATACTAAACGGCAGGAGTACCCCCCTTCTATGGTTTGGTCTACATTACTTTGGAAAAGAGTGAAACGTGTTTGCACAAACAGTCCAAAACCTAAAGAAATATCAATGCAGCATTTTACAAAAGCTGAAAACAACACGGATATATTCCAGATCCAAACGGCATCTCAACTCTGCCAGATGCATCGAGTCATAATGGGGTCATTCCCTCCGTTACTGCTCGCACCTCCAGGGAAACCAAATCTCACCTATCCACACAAAGACATGCCACACACTGGGCATCTTTTAGAGACTGTGTGACCTCATGCGTGACCCCTCCACGCCCTGCTGATGACCCCCCCCCCCCCCTCCCCTTCCTCCTCACACAGAGTGTGACCATGCCTTTGGCCTCCAAAAGGTCAAAGCACACAAGCCATCACCAAGATCCTCCGGGTGACATCTTTTTTTATTAGTCGAGGTTTGCCTAATTCTTAGAGGCTAGTTAAACATCGTCGTAAAATGTGTTAAAAACAAAAAGCAGCATTTTAAAGCTGAAGGGAATTTAAGACGTTGTATGTGACAACAATGGATGTACTTTGTATACTTTTAACAAGCTGATAAATCAATCATTCTTAGTAAAAACAAAAACTCATTCCTCAGTGCAGGGAGGACAGAGGTGTGGACTCACAGGATGCACAGAAGAGTCAACAAGTGTCTATGGCAGGGGTCACCAACCTCTGTGCTCCTGAGAGCTACTTCAATGATAATATTACCATTAATAATAATAATCATAATGAGGATTAATATATGTGAAGTGTCTGATTATTCCTCACAATGATTATTAACAATGATTTACCATGGTAGGAAACAGATATATTTAAACTTATTTATGTTCTTAATCTATTTCAACATGTGAAAGTCAGAGTTATCACATCTCTGATCATTTTTGTAAATATCTTTATTGACAGTTTTGTATGAATGAGAACATTTGTAGCATTTTGCTGCAGGTAGTTAGTTAGCATGCTAGTTAGCATGGTAGCTTCTGTGACACGTACCGAAGTGTCTCCACAATGTGCCGCTTTGCCGTCGCCCCGCAAATGAGACATACACACTTTTCTTTCACTGTTGTAAAACATAATTCTTCCTCCCAATCATTGTGAAAATAGTTTGTTTTCTTTCGCTTCTCTGCCATGTTTAGCGTAAAACTAGCGCGCCACTGTAGCTGCTCCCGCTAGCTGCTCCGCTAGCTGCTCCCGCTAGCTTGTCTGAGATTTAGCTTACAGGGTCAGAGTTCATATATACATAAAACATTTTAGTTTTTTTAATTCTATATTCAATATTGTCATTTTAAAATAAAGAATAATTCAAGTGTTATTGATTTTTTTAAAGTAAAACAATTAAATACAAATTTTAGACGGAGCTCCATGGGGACTAGTGCTATTTTTAGAACATGCCCTGCGGGCGACCAAGTGCCCGCGGCACCGCGTTGGCTACCCCTGGTCTACAGTATATAAATGTCTTTACACTTTATCGAGTTTTCCTTTCTATTAAAAGTATATTTGCTTTTTTCTTAAATAGCTAAATGGGACTATAACTGCATTTAGTTGCACAACCCCATGTTGGAACACACCTGTTCTCTCTACTATGGCTCACAAACCAACAATGCAGGATCCTACAATACCCATAATGCAACACAATAGTCTTTCCTTGGACCAGCCCTGCAAAAGTCTTTTAAACTCCATGCCCAAGTGAACCCTTAAAAATGTCTAATATCTAAGCTTAAGGCTTTGAGACGTTAAGGTCCTCCAGAAGATCAAGAAATAAAGAGTTTAACTACTTTCACAGGATGAGTAATAATTCCCATGACTAGTAAACTGGTTTAGACCTGTAAAGTTGGAGCTCACCTTCCAGCAGCCCTGAAAACTAAGAACTTCTTGTGATGCAATGACGCAAGCATCTCATGCTCATCAGTAGGCTTGTTGGATTGTAGATGTACCCAGCCCCCAAATCTAAAATGAATCAGAACGACCCCAACACGGTCATTGTTCCTGTACATTTTGTGAAAACTGATGTCAAAACATTTCAAAGATAGATGCATTGTCAGTACACAGCATGATCTATAGTTCAGCCCTCTCCATTTCATCACAAACACTGTGTGACGAAATAATTAAGTTCAGCAGCCTTGAAACTTCACATCAGCCATGTTGGATTACAAAGACAGATCGCTGAGCCGGTTAGCTGCAGCTTGGCCCTCAGACAAATCAATCTCTCATCTGATGGATGCATTTGTAACATCCTCGAGGAATACAGCGTAACCGTGGACCATTAGCGACACTGAACAATGACTGATACTGGACGAGTGAGTCACCGGGAGAGAAACTGAGTCTGACAGATGTGGTCGAACGAAGATGGGAGGAAAAGGAGCCAGCGATCGGCTCAAGGATGCTTCTCCATTTCCATGTTGGGACGGTATGTCAGCGGAACTTTTTCCTGTCTTGTGCTGCCAGCTTTCCAGTGTTTGTGGTCCGTACAGTAAGCGCTGCCTCCGAACCATCACTCATGAATGTACACAAGCCGGCCACACAGGTGAAGGTGATACTGCGAGCCAGCTGGCCCGAGCAAGGATTAGCAGGCTTAAGTGTACCGGAGGCAAGGGAACGCCAAACATAGCGCTGACAGTGAGGAGACAATGGCTCCTCTTAAACCAGAGCTGACCGGGACTGAGTGGGCTTTTACCGGATCAGACGCTAATGGTGAAGATGGGCTCTTGTATTGATTAACTATTGTTGTTATAGGCTCTTAAGAGAGCGTGCCAGTTCTACCAGAGAGCTGATATGTCATAGCAGCACACACAGATAAAGAGAAATCATTGTTTTTGTGGTTAGATTTAAGGGATACAGTACCGTTAGGAGAGCTGCAGGGAGAATGGGCGGATCTGAACATGTTGCATGATGGACTCTGGTCTATGATCCATGAAGACGGTGACCCAGAATCACCTTCAGACGGATCCTGCAAGCAGAATCAACCCATAACAGTTCAACCTCAATGTGATACGACTCGGCCTGCTAATAGTTGCAAAGCTAAGGAATGATTGTGGATTGTGGTTCGCTTAGCTAAGGATAAAGATTCATCCCCTGAACATCGGGGGCATCACTTAAAGAAAATATATTCCCAACCCTGACCCAGACGCTCGTCCCACTCCAAACATACCAGTGGTTTATCACTTTCTCTTCTTTGTAAATACTCCAGTGTGTGGATACTTGCTTCAGTGAGGTGCATTATGCAAATGGTCGTATGAATCCTTCTCTGAGCACTCCAGCTCGTCATTGTGGTTCGACATAATTGCGGGGGGCTTATGAGTCTCATTCATGCTTTTCAGGGGCCCGTTCATTCGTCATAAAGGGGAGATTAATCGTAGATCACGTGGAGCACCTGCGTCCATTCCACTGCAGCCCAGCATGCGCGAGCCCTGTTTACCCCCCTGACCCCTCACCCCTCAACCCCTGTCTGATCCTAGTGCTGATGCATCCTCTAAAAGAATCCCAGCGTGCCGGGCGTTTAGCCGAGCGCACCCCCCCTGCGACGGAGCAATGAGCTGGTGTAAAAGCCTTGCCTGCTCCTGTACCGTCGGGCCTCCCCCCTCCTGCAGCCCGTGACTGATTAACCACACACCTGCTGCACGCCGCATGCCCTCTGTTATATTGTGTCTCAATTATCAACAACAATTTGGCACTTCTTACTGGAACGACAGTTATGAATGCATGCCGGTTCAAGCTTGTAAAAGGGGTCTTTGTGCGGCGGGGTGACTGCGTGCGGCAGGTTTGGGGTTATTGTCTGATGGGAGTTGATTCTCGAAGGTCTAGCATTTGCTCACGACAAGGAGCAGTCCTGCTTTTGAAGGAAATCTGATAGATGAACAGAGGAGGGGGGTAGAGAGTGAAAAGCGGTTTCACAAGGGGCAGCGGCACTCACCGATTTGTTTTCCTGGACTTTCCCTGAGGAGTCACACCTTTCAGAGATGCTGCCAGCTGTGAGGGGCCTCAGAACACCTGACAAAACCACACAGGAGACAGCGTCAAGCCAAAAGGAGAGGAAGCAATTGTGTGTTTGCAGTCGCGCTTGTAGGGAGGCAGGCGTGTGCGCCCTGCATGTGTGTACATAAGCGTTCGCCTCCAGCGCACATCGACATGCACTCATCTTTTGTACTTGAGTGTGTGCTCATATATGAGTAATGTAGTGTATTAGTTCCAATTATGGTTTTTAGACTCTGAGCAAATAATGGCAAAAAAAAAAAAGAGCCACAAAACCCTGGAGGAGCACCTGTCTGCTGAAGCGTGCCAGGTGCAAACATTGTTCTGGAGACACAGAGAGGAAAGACAAGCATCCAGCAAACTCAGACATTGGTGGGTCAGAAGCGCTAATACCAAAAACAAAGCCTCCATGGTTTTCATACTGTCTTCTGCTGGTAAAGAGCCAAAGCTACAACAACCTTTCTTTCACCGACCTCTGGTGAAAGACAGGTTTAGATTTATTTATTTGGGTTTTGAGATATCTGCCTCTGAGATTTCCGCAGCCACGCCGATACAATGGCGTCGCTGAGGGTCATTCATAAAACACACACACACACGTTTGTAATGAGTGTCATCCAACCGAGTCTAAAGACAAAACATCTCTTCTGTTTCAGACGACGTCATCTGACAAAGACTTTCGCATCGTTAAAGATTGAGATATCAAATGTTGGCGCATCACTAAAATAAGGATTTCTGAAGCGTCTTGGTCGCCGGGGGGCTACAGGGCGTTCCACATTACTGCACTGGGTTAGACTCCATCCTTAGGAACCTCTATCTCCCTCTTTTTCCAGTCTCTGACTCCATGCTGTCAAATAACAGGCACTTCTAAACAGTGCATCTCTCGGCTTCTACTGGCCGACCATGAACACGTGCAGGCCAGCGTTGAATGGAGATGAACTCTGAACTGTGAGGTTGCACCAAAACAGAACATCTGCTCCTGGATGTGTGTTTTAAATGAAGCCAATATTGGAGATGGGTGTCTAAAAGTGTCACAATGGCTCAACTTGTCAGATGGTCGAACAGCATCTGAACCCCCCCTCCCCACACACACACACACACACACACACCTTTCTGCACACTCGTCTCAGCTTCTTATCCACTGTTATTGCATGCAGTGCTTGGTTTTAAGTGTCTCCGGCTATCTCAGTCGGACTTTCCCGGTTAATGATCCACGTTTGCGGTTTGATCTTTATTAATGCGGCACATACTGATATCCCTACAACCCTTTCCTCTGAGCGGCCACACCTTCAGGAAAAAAAAGCAGTTAAGAGCTCGCAGCAGCATGCCTGGGAGCAGATGAGAGGCGGTATCACAGCTCGTTAAAAGAAAAGCCGCTTGACGCCATAAAGGCATCGCTTACTCTCAAGGCCGGCCGCGGACAGAGAACACACACCCAGTGTTGTTCCCGCTGTCTGGTCATGTGTGTTTGTACCACACTCACACACTCACACACACACACACACACAGACACACCTGTCTGACTGCTCCCTGTTATTAAGGCGACGGTTTTTGCTTATCAAACGATCTCATTCAAACTGTCAGACGAATCGGTCGGAGCAGGAGGTTCAGGGAACTGAGATTGCTTGTCAGTCACAAAAGCACTTTATAAATTAAATCTCAAGTAATGAGGACACATGATCACAAATAAATTACAGGCACTTGTTGACCGAATAACAAAAGTTCAATAGTTTAAAAGAAAACTCAAAGTTTGTCGTTTGAGTGTAAACTTCCTCTTTTGGCTCCTGGCGTCTACGAGCTGCTTGTATCAAGTCTTTAAATGTACCAGCAAACACTTCCTGAGACAAAGGGTTGTTGGTTCTGCATGAATACGCTTCAGTGTGTAAATCTGAGCCGCCTGCTCCAAATAAACAGCGGCCAGATTTCAGCTCTAAATGAATCCATACAATCCGCAATGTTTATATTTGAGCTGTATGACATATTTATTGTATTCTAATGTATTCTTTATTGTGTGTGTTGCATTAACTCCTGTGTAAAGCCTGTCAGTCAGTCAGCAGGGCAACAATACCACAATTCAGCCGGTCAGCAGCCGAAGAGACTTGACCTGTATTAGTGAACAATGTTAGTTCACTGTGTTAATGTTTTAAATGCCGGCCTATCCTAAACATTTGAACCTTTAAATGTGGAAATGTGTTAATTTCAGTGAATATTTGTAGATTACAATACATTTCCACAGTCAAATTGTTGCGTTTAGTGATTAATAATGTTGTTTTATTACTAGATTTGATCATTTATCATGTTTCAGAGAAGAGGGGCTTTCATTTACACATTATTCACCTTCTGAAGTCAATCCCGGCTCGTACTTGCATCCTGAGGTCGGCCCAGTGACCCGGTGAGAGCTCCTCTTCCTGACCGAAGGGACTCAGCGGGGTATCGGGCTCCGGTCGATCCAGGAGGAGCAGCTGGACCCGGGACAGGGAGCCCAGATTCCCCGAGTCACAGCCCACCGTCAGCGCCGCCAGGCCTGGAGACAACTCTGCAGGGTGAGACGACAAAGTCTGAAATACTTGAAAAATATCCTGCGGCATCCTGGATTCGCTTTTGTGTAGGCAAATCATTTGGCTACACAAACTGAACACTGATCTACAAGGCAGCTGCTAAAGAATGAGCAGACAATAAAGTGATTGAATCTTAGACGTCCCTCTCCCCCGGCAACGTTCTCCAGCTCCTGGGGCGAAACAAACTGACACTGCCATCCACAGAGGCAGGGGTGAGACGAAGGAACGAGTACTTACATATCAAATATAACCATGTTTACAATGTGCAACAAGTCCTCAAAGATTACAACATACTGTGAAATGTCTGTGTAGATGCAGATAATAAATGTATAGAAATACTAAATACGACTTTACATTTACAGCCCTTGACCTTTACACATGAGCACAATACATGGAATGACTTGTTGAACTGGATTAGGAAATGACTGTAAATACCCGATACTCTCTCAACAAGCCCACACCCCCCTACCCAAGAGCAACTCACCCCCACGTCCCCCCTTGGGCTCCAAAGTTCTTATCGTCACACCCAATTAAAAGGGGATCAGTGACAGTGTGGCTCAGTGCCCATGCAAATCCCCGGCCCACGCTGGCTGGGTGTGGAGCTGCCATTCCTCTCCGAGGGGATTTCACGCAATGCGTTCTGCTGCAGGTACCCCGCGCAGGTACACGTACACACACACACACACACACACACACACACACACACACACACACACACACACACACACACACACACACACACACACACACACTTTCCCAGCAACATCCCAAAAAGCCCTGAAGTTTTCAGTTCATGATAACTGTGTTATGCAACGTGTCCACTCTGCTCACACTCACACTCACACACACACACACACACACACACACACACACACACACACACACACACACACACACACACACACACACACCTGTAGGTCCCTCAGGTGAGAGAAAGGAACTGATAAATGAAGGAGTCGTTGGGAGGAAATCCCGGGATGACTGTGTGTGTGTGTGTGTGTGTGTGTGTGTGTGTGTGTGTGTGTGTGTGTGTGTGTGTGTAACATAATGTGGCGGCACACACACTTGCATCCCATAAACAGGATGTTCACCAGGAAATTCAAGTCAGTTCTCACGTCCTCATAATCAAATGATCAAATGCAAATTTCTCACTTTCACACCGCTGAACAATTAACGACTCAGCATTTGTGTCAAACTGCCTCGTCTGTCCACGACCTTCCACCGCAGAGCGATCGGCGAGGACTCGCGTTGTGCTTTGATCTCAAATATTACTCACTGCTGCTCGTCTCAACCGTAACTGCTTGTTAACGGAGTATCATGTCAGGCAGGTGCAAGACAAAGAGCCACTGGACTGCAGAGACAAAGCTTCTCGCATACATAAACATGTGTCGCCTTTCAATCCGTTATTTATATTTGCTCTTTTTAAAGCAGGCCCGGGTCCCCACATCAGTTATATAAGGATTAAATATTCTTCTCAGTTCTGCCACTTTATGATGGAGGCCGATAACATATCTGCATGTGTCCCTGCAGGTCCTGCTCAGTGGAGCTTTAAATCAGCCGCGCTCTATACACATGTAAATCCTGCTTCATGTCAGGCTGATAACAATCAGTCTGGAGCATTAGCTCACATTTGGCTTGAGCCCCGAGTTGATTTTATCACGCTGTGGTTTCTACGGCAGCGGTCGCCCTGATCCTCGGGGCAAAGGTCGTCGGGGTCAGATGGAGGTTCGGGTCAAGCAAGCAGGTTAAACACCTTGTCAGGGATTAGCGGGCTACGAGGGAGGTGGAAGAAGTCTTCATTGGCTAACGTCTCTCTCTGCAGCTCGCTGAACCACCTCCAGCACACACACACACACACACACACACACACATTTACACGGTATCTATCACAGGCATACACACGCACACACACACACATCGCATTTGCTCCGCTTTTGTTGAGCAACATGGGCCAACACAAAGAGCTGACACAGTGAGCGCTCAGATAAGCCCATCCCCGTCTGTAACCAGGCCGGAGTCAGAGGAAGGAGAGACGTCTAATTAAGACGTTACTGCGAGACGCTCAGAGATGGAAACAACAACAAACAAATTAAGTGCAACACGATGTTGGCAGATATGATATTCAGTCACATAATTATGCAAACACGTGCTGGTGTAATATAATAAGAGAGTCCACAGTGAGCTGCGTTCACACGTCATCATGCTAACATGCTCTCAACACAGCTGGTATAAACTGGTATGTGTTTGCACCTGTGTCGGGTGAGCAGCAGCCGGATGAGTCCGACGGCTGGTCCAGAGACGAACAGGAAGTGGACCGAGGGGCGATGGCCTCCAGCTCATCAAACACGCGAGACTGACTGCAGCTGAGCTCGGAGAAGCGCGACGCTGCCGTGCCACAGCGTCCTGCAAACAGCACAGAGTGGGTGTACCGAGTTATGACGATAAACACATTGATGAGGATTAGATGCAACTTTAATGATGCACGTGGGATGTTTCATTAGGAGGTGCAGGAATAATAACAGCTGATGAGCGAGAGGGGCGATGCAGGAAGCCAGGATTATTAAATCTTTGATTTTCTTACTCAAGATAAAAAACATTTTCCTGTTTCAAGGTACAAAAAGACATTTTCCTCACAAGAGATGAGACGTAAGTAAAGAAGAGCAGAGAAGCAGACGGCTAAAGAGAAGCTCCTGGGGGATATCAGTCTTTAAATCTCCGCTGGATCTTGTTGTGAGTTTAGTTAAAGCCCGTCCCTTCCAGGTTTTACACTCTGACAAGTGGACAACACTAGCCCAGGACCTCCATGAGTGAAGCCCCCCCCCCAGGCGAGGTACGAAGGTACGTTGCAGTCAGAAAGCAGTCTCATCTCACCTTCGACAAACGCTTCCCTTAAGCTTTAATTACCGCTCACAGGAACGGTAAAAACTGTCAAGCTAATCACTAATTACTCCTCTCAAACCATCAAAACAAGAAACTTTTTAACTCTTGGTGGTTTAGAAACCAGAGGATTAGAAACTGCTCCACCGGGTGCTGGGTTTTGTCGCCGTCCTGAAAGGGGGCTTGTCCGGGCTTTTCTCACATTAGAGATGCAGAACAGCTTGGCCCGGACAAAAGGATAATATATACAGAGGCTCTAAAAGGAAAAGGCAAACTCAGCTCCTTCGTGTCTGCCCACATGGACAAGTTTAAATGTACACATGAAGCCACCCTCACACGGTCAAGTATGTGAACAACGACGCGCACACACCACTGCACTATTGTGCACTTGAGCGGCTCTGCGCTCTCCTCACAGAGACAATGGCAGGACTTGACTTGACACTTCAAAGCATATTGCTGCTGTCAACTCAGCTGTCATTCTCAGCAGACGTGCAGGGCTGCACTGAGTCAGGGTGAGTTTTTACGGGGGAGGTTAAAGGTGGCGGTGGGGGGGGGTCAGCGAGTTTGATATGACAGAGTTAGAGGCAGACAAGGCCTTCTCTGTGCCGGGCTAAAAAGGCCCAGAGTGGGGAGGCCAGGCCAGGCCAGTGCCCCGCTTCATTGTCAAGGACAGTTACACTGGATGTGTGGCTCAAAACAGGTCACTCAGGGTCACAGCATGGATTGTAGGGGGTCTCAAAGAACCATGCTGTGGGTGATGAAGGACAACATCTACAGAAATCACCTCTCATTTCATTTGTCTGTCTGAACATGGGCCGAAAAGTTACCCACAAGTTTGCCGGACCTGTGCAACGCTGGATTACAAGCGACACATCAGGTGTTTCTTTTCCTCGTCTCAGCCGGAACCAGTGAGAACAAAGTCCTCACGACAAGTAGAAATGATGGGCGCCACTACGAAACGTTGTAATAAACCTTTAAGCTTTACACACAAGCCATGTTGAGGCCACATTGAACTTGAATTGCCTCCATCTGCAGTGGAATAAATGAACCAGTGACACTCGCTCTGTGTGTGTGCCATGAAGAGAACAGCGGGATCTGATGCGGCGTGGGCCCCCCCCGCAGCACAGCACCACACAGAGAACAGTAGATGTCTCTGATAGAAAAGAGAAAATCCCTACACAATTTCCACATTGTTTGCTCTCTTTCATAAAGTCCCAGGAGGAGTCAGATGTCAGTGGCCCCGTCCTTTATCCCCATTGGGAACGGTAAATTAGTGTCCGCAGGAAAGCTGCGGAGGTATTCTATTGTGGCGGCCCGCCTCAGTGTTCTGCCGTCAGCGAGCGTTGGTCAGTGTGGATTTATGACCATCGGCTACACGTCTCCCTCTCAGAGCCCAGAGAATAGCGAAGGCACGGGGGAGCCGGGGCTGAGAGGCACGGCACACGAGGTAGGCACCGCGACTTCTATTGTTGGGGCCTCATGCCTTTGAACAGGGAATCAAACGGTACCAGCTTTTCATCAAAAGCCCTCCTTTCTATCGCTGATTTAGAGGAAAATGAAAAGCTTTCTGCGTTATTTATTACGGCGTGGGAGGAGGTGGGGAAAACAGGCTGACAGCAATGCTTTCACAACGTGTTCATGGGGGCAGGAGCATCACAACACCTCACTATGGAAGCAGGCTTTGAGTTCTCTGTGTCTGGCACAGTGTCTTTGTCTATGGGTGGATGTCCAGCCATGTTAAGGACAATCGGGCCCCGAAGAACATGAGCAGGAGCGTAGCGCCGGGCAGGGAGGAGGCTGTGAACGAGCCATATGTGGGCGGCGGAGCTCATTTCTCACCTCTGACAGGAGAGATGGGAGGCAGGACGGGCCAGCGATGAGACTCCAGCAGAGTCACTGATGCAGGAGGGGTCAGCTTTGGTCCTGACCCGGAGCGGGGAGTGGTCATCTGTGGACTCGGGCAGGAAGACCAAGTAGTGGAGGGGAACGCCAAGGTAACGAGGCCGTGATCGGAGTCCAAAGACGGGTGGAGGCCGGGATCTGCAGATGCATCCTGGTGGAGCTTCTCTGTTTTTGCGCTTTCACGCCTACTCAGAGGTTCATCAGACGGAGGACGGACACCCGACGTTGGGCGAGGTGGGAGGGGTTCACAGAGTGGAGGCGTGGCCGTAGCGTTCGTGGATGATTGGCGAGGGTTGCATCCTGCTGGAGGGGAAGAGCCCGAAGGTGACTCCATCACCGAGCAAGGCCGGAGCGGAGAGAAACAAGTGCTGCCTTCAGGGTCTGAGTCTCGGATATCTGCAGCAAAACCACAAAGAGAAGTTAGAATGACTTGCTGTCATCAGTTCAGACACGTGTCACTAATCAAAACAAACACTTATCTTTCAAAGTGAGAACCACACACACACACACACACACACACACACACACACACACACACACACACACACACACACACACACACACACACAGCATGTCACATGAAAGAGGACGCTACCAGACAGGACGCTGCTGCTGCCACTGGCGAGGTCGGTGCTGCGGCTGAACAGGCTCGATGGTGGACGACTAAAATCAGACAGAGACCCGTGTGAGATGGTGGAGGCCGGCGGCGGCGATTGTTCTGGTGACTCTGTGACGGACAGCTCAGCAGGTGTTCGCTCCCTCTCGTGAAATTCCTCTTTTCCCTCCGAGGCAGGATGAGGGCGGGAGGGAGACGCTGGCACAGAGTCGGGTTTACTTTGTTGCGTCTCGAAGTCGTCGTGAAGGTTGTTTAGGTGGGGAGGTGTTGGGTTAAAGGTGGATGATGGTGGAGCAGCAGGGAGCGGAAGAGAGGGGACGACTACAGCAGGAGAGCTTCCGGTCATCTGCACACGGTTCCTTCTTCCGTCTGGATTGAGATGGACGTGACCTTTAAAGGAAGAACACAAAACACTTCTTTAAAGATCTTCTATAGGCGTGCTTCTCTTATGCTCTGCTCATGGGATGTTCTCATCTTGTGGACAGGTGTGGTGTGGCTAAAGTCTGCTTGTGACTTCGGTCCTGGAGTAAGTGTGTGTTTCCCTGCCGGGTGGGTCGGCCTGCTGAGAGGCAGCGAGAGAGAAACCGCCGGAGCAGCTGCGTGTTTCCAAACTCAATATTCAGCCATTAGACCTGAGGGGAGTTAGTCACACAGGTGTCCTACAACAAGTGAGTGTTGGGATAACTTTCTGTATTATTTGGGACGACCTATTCCACTGGATCTGCCCCCGTCACACCTCCAGAGACTAATGTGACAGCGGCTCATCTGGTTGGAGGCTGTAATTAACCTGCAGCAAATTAATATTTTCTTATTATTGATCAAACTCTTAAGAATTAATCAATTAACTGGAAACAAAAGCATCCTTCTCTCTTCTTACGACACTCATTATCTCCTTCTACAACTCCTCTGTCTTCTTCTCAACTTCTCCTTTCATCCCTCGGAGTTTCTCTTCCACAAACATCAACTCCAACCGGCGCCGCCCATTTCCCTCTCGCCTCCCCCATTCTTCCCCCTTTCTTTTCTCTTCCTATTTTTTTGTTGATCACTGAGTGTGTGTGTGTGTGTGTGTGTGTGTGTGTGTGTGTGTGTGTGTGTGTGTGCGTGTGCGTGTGTGTGTGAGAGAGAGAGTGTGTGTGATGGGGGGGTGGAGGGTGTCAGACAATCTGCTCTTGTTTCCTGGGTAGTCTTCCGCCAAGAGGAGTCAGCAAAGGGGGATAAAGAGATTGCATTGGAGAGCACATTTCTGCACTGCCTCCTCTTACAATGCCCTGCCATTCCCATCTGTTACTTACACACACACACACACACACACACACACACACACAAGTTCATGAACTGGTGCATGTGTATGCGTGTGTGCCGATGTGCATGTGAATGACATGTGTCAGAGCGCCAAGGCGCAGGGCGCAGCACGTTCCTTCAGGGAGCAGGGTTAAGGACGATTGTGAGGGAGTCGACCACCATATGGCAGAATAATTAGTATTAGACCCCGGTGCTGAGAAACACCCCCTCCTCTGCTATACACACACACACACACACACACACACACACACACACACACCCCAGCATAGTGAAAGCAGTGCCCTGCTGTGGAGCGGAGGTGTGTGCTGGGAAAAAAATGCCTTCACATCAGAGGCCGGCTCTGAAAGGAGCTGCAGGTCTCCCTGGCCCCGTCCTTTCACTCCCACCAGAAGAGCACCAGGAGGGCGGCGCTGTGGGCACTTCCTCGCCAGAGAGGAGATTTGCACTTAACCAAACACAGCCACAGAGAGAGATTAAGAGCTAACGACGAGCTTGGTGGCCTCTACCTCCACTGCTCCAGGAGAGGAAGAAAAGGCCAGAAAAATTGTTAATGAGCAGAGCTGGGGAGTCAAAGGAGCCAGTGCCCTCCTCCTGTTGAGGCTGCGATGGTGTGAAAGCACCAGGTGTTTGTTGGTAAGCCTCACCCTCCAGCGCTCGTGTCCGCGCGGCAGTGAGCGTGTGTGTGTTCAGCATCTTCTCCTGAGACGGAGGCTGCAGTCTGGACTTGGAGCTCAGGAAACAAGGAGGTCTGAGATCCTCAGGACGAGCGTTCATGTGAGACAAGAAGCGAGGACACAACAAGGGACGATGGTTTGGACGATCGGGGGCCTGGTGGAGAAGACGAGGAGAAAAACTCTCAGTATAGTGCATATAGTCCATATCAAATGCCCTTAATCCTGCTAAAGAAAATATAAAAATATATTAAATACGTATATAAATATATTTCTAAGAAAATGTCTAAATATAAAAAAATAGAGAAAAAATTATAAAAGAAAAGAAACAATAATAAAATAAAAAACAACAATTAAGATAAGTAGTAAAATAAATCCACAATAAATAATAATACGTTAACAAATAAAAATGTAAAAAGTATTTAAAAAATAATTAAAAAAATAAAGTCAATAGATAATCAATGAATAACAAAAAACTAAATAAAAAATACAAAAGGATTCTATGTATTATTTATATAAAATACATTTTGAAATTTGAAAATAATACAATACAGAAATTACAAATAAATAAATAAATTTTTAAATAAAACATAATAATTCCTACAATTTAACGTGGAAGAATTAAAAAAGAAAATCAACAAATAAAACCTTTTACAAAAACAAACAACTATCTAATAATTTGATTATATTAACCTTATTGTATTTTTTTAGTATAGTTAATATAAGAAACAAATAAATACACTTTATTTTCTTTGACTGACGGTGTGAGAAGTGACAATGGCAACTCTTGTTAATTTAAACCTCAATCAATATACAAAATAAAAGTCACTCTGAGAATCATCTTCGTCCCCTGCTACTACAAAATAAAAGCCTGAATGAGACGGTGGGGTTTGTGGAGGAGAATTCAAAAGATGCATGGTACCACCACTGCCCCCTTGTGTTGTAAAAACAGATCGCACCTCCAGCGTCCTCTTCCACCCACAACCTTCCTCCTCCTTAAAAGAAAAGAGGGCAACGAATTATCTCAAGGGTGATAAAACTCTTCAGAGTACACTGTCGGGACCACGGTCAATATTGGAAATGCGGAGAGACGGCAGCACGCCAACACGCCTCGGTGCCAGCGACTCATTCAGTGCCTCGCGGACCTTTGGAGAGCAAACAGTTGTAATAAATGGCCCACAGACGCAGGGCTTTATTTAACTTCTTCTAAAACAAAGTTCAGCTCCACACTATAAAAACAAACAGAAAATGCACAGATACATCCGTCTGAACACAACGATGAACCAGGAGACCTTCAGGCAGAGAGAGAGAGAGAGAGAGAGAGAGAGAGAGAGAGAGAAGGGGGAGGAAAAGGGAGTAAGGTGGGGTCACTGTCTGACTCACACAGGGAGGATCAGCTTTTAAATCCCTGCACCATCTCCACTGATTCCCTTTTCTCAGATCTGGAGGCTTTAAAGATTTGCATTCTTGTGAAGTAAAGAGAAGTGAGGTAGAAACAGCCGAACAAGAGTCGGCGATGGGGGCCTTCCTCCCCTACGGCCTGCTCATTACCCGTCACTCAGGCCCGTCAAAAGGCTGCGAGGGCTTTGTGAGGCTAGACTCGGCCGCCGTCATCAAACTCGCGACCTTCTGCCGAACAGGTCCGGGCACGAATGTTTAACGTCCTTACAACATCAGACATACAGAACCGCTGTTTCTCATCACACACGGTCCCACTGACGAGGCTTCTGTGTGAGATCCGCCCCTAAAGAGCAGTTTAAAATATAGAATTGGAATATTTCTGCGTCTCTCAAGACAAAGCACGACTCAGCGTTACTGTAACGGAGGAAGGCATTTCCACAGACAGTAGGTAATGATGTCGTTTCTGTACACACCCATAACACTCGTGTGGGCTCCCTCGGGGGCCCCTGCAGGCCCCCAGGAAACAGGCTGACCTCCTGGCGTCAGGCAACCCACACGCTGTCCTCACACAGCCAGAACCGGCTAATGTCATTACGGGCCTGTTTGTGGTCAACAGCTCCCTGATTGAGACGTACAAGAAGCGCTGCCTCCATGAATGTAGGAAGTCTATTAGTTAGTCAGAGTCCCAGATGGCCTACAGAGGACAGACTTGTGTGTGCTCCTTCACCCCCCCCTCACCTCTAAACACACACACACAAGCATACATAACACACATGCGCACACACACACGCTTAATTACACTGCCTCCGAGCGACCCCTCAGACAGAAGTGTGTCTATGTCCCAGTGTCTGCAGGAACAGAGCATTCTTCACAGAGCTGCCAGGCTTAGGGCCTAACAAGGTTAAACCCCTGCAAAAGAGTGACTTTTTAAATCATGGAGATTTGTGTTTCTGCGGGGTGTAATTAGCTTTGCTGCGGGGGAGGAGGGAGGGCGGTTGAAGGGTCGGGATGCTGGCGAGGGGGCCGGCAAGAGGCGAAGCGGGGGACGACGACAGTGGGGCGCATTGTGGAGTCCGGTGGATTCAGGGGAGTAAATCTGATTATCAGCTCGTGTCAGAAGCCAGGCTCAGATACAGCTTAGCATTCAGAGCAACTTTCTACTTTCGATGGTTAGACAATGACCCCCCCCCCCTTTACAGGCCCCCGCAGCCCCAGAGGGCTCCTCCACATCCTGAAACAACACAGCACAGGAGGACAGGACTCCAACACAGCGACACGTACAGCGGTGGAAGAAGTATTCAGGCACTTTACTTAAAAAGGTCTGTGTACAGGTGTTGGGGGGGGGGGGGGTACTACTGCATGTCATATTGCATATTGTGCAAGTGATGTCACTTCAGTCCGTGTTGGTGGATTCTGGGCGTGTAGTTTAACTTCCATCAGCTGCTGCTCGACAAACACACCAGAATCAGGTCGCTTCTCCAACAGAACACAACACCCCCCCCCCCCCCCCGTGTTCAGGAGTCTTTCTCTCCTCCTGCTGATCGGCAAGGAGTAGCAACAAGTGTGCAGCGTTAAAACACGATACCATAAAACCTCAGTTGAACTCCTCGTGCATATATTAAGTGTTAAGTTGGCGCTGTGCAGTGCTGTGTTTGGGCACCTGTGCATTCTGACCTGCACCGTCCCATTGCTGCTGCGTGTCCCTGGTGACAGGGCGGGAGCTTTCTATATAATGCAGGCTGCTGGGTCAACAGCCTCTTGTCGGCTGTCTGTCTGTTTAGACGGGGGCACGCTTGCAGTAAAAGGTCGTGTCGGTGCATGACGGGGAGCATCACAATGCCCTTGTGATTTATTAGATATCGCAGCAGCGGTGCAGAGTGATGTCAGGCCCGATCGACCTGCTGGAGGCACAAGTGCTGAAGGCAGTTGAGGATGTAAATGAGGCTGTAAGGACCAGCGAGCGTCTTTGTCTGCCGACTTCACTTGTTTGTTTAACCAGAGGCCAAGACAGGAAGCCAGCCCACGCAACTCTGCTGTCCCCATGGCAACCCCACTGTTAATTGTGGCACATCCACTCCCAGACTCTTTTCAGCGAAGGGGAGAGGTGGGGACTTCTGAGTGCTGGAGGAGAGAGGAGGTGTGTGTGTGTGTGTTTAGTTGTTTGGAATTGTGTTAAATGTTTTAATCTTTACTCATTTTGAACTGTAAAGATGCCCGTGTCCCATCAGTCATTATAATATTATAGTTATTAGAAGTTTCAGTTTCAGCATTTCTTCCATTTTATTATCGTAAACTAAATATCTTTGTGTTTGTCCGATGGTTTACAGACTCAATCAATAATGAAATTAATATTAGTTACAACCACTCCCAAACAAATTGCAAAGTGGATTCAAGTTTAAACCAGTTAGTGACGTATAAACCAAAACCTAATCCACGTTCACCAGATCAGTGTGTCGACGGGACTGTTGAGCGTGAACACGTAAGTTGCTGCAGCCTCAGGGTTTTAATGCAGCTCGTTCCAGGTACACGTCCATCTGTAACACCTGGCACAGTGATGTAATGTGTTGTCTTATAATCCCCGACTCTTCTTCACTTTCTTTCATTTAGAGTTGTGCATTGGGTAACATTTTGTGCGACTCAAACGTGCTCACAGATGTCGTTTATGCAAATGATCGAGCCTCACGAACGTGCATCTGCACATGAAAAGGTGACATTCATCAGGAGGAGAAGTTAGTGCGGCCACAAGAGCTCGCTCGTATGAAAGGGAAGGAATATAAAAAGCTATTAACTTCAAACAGTATTTAGGCACTTACAGTGTAGTGGCAGAGTCCTCTATCCCACAAGGTGGCCCTGCTGACAAAAGACACATACACGGGGCTCTGCGAGAGAAGGAGAGAAAAGAGTTTCAAATAAATATAAAACTTATTCATTACTGCAAGAACTCAAAAGGTTGTTTATTAAAAACATTGGAAACAGATTTATCAGCCAGATCTCCTGCTCAGCCCGGGAACAATGACTGAAGCCTGGCGAAAGCACACAGTGAGAGGGCATTTAAACCCCACCAGTGCATTAATAACCCCTCTGTCCTGCTTATTGAGCTGCTCTTCCAGAGGTCTGAGCTCCTGCAGCAGAAGGACTGGATGATGGAGTCTGCTCTCCCACGCACGCACTCTGCAACATCTGCTCACAGAACGCCTCGTCTCTTTGCCCTTTCTTTTTTAACACGTATCTGCCTCAGGACAGTATGGTGGTTTAATGGTCAGGGTGCGTCAGTTTGACCCGTGGAGCAGGGGGGCGCTGTGTTAACTCATCAATCACTAGAGACACACCACAAGCCAATGCCCAGCAGTCAGCAGAGCGGCTCATCCATCTCTCTCCGCAGCTCCCAGAAGCACCGAGTCAGCTCCAGAGTCGGTCCACTCCAGGGAGCAAGAGAGCAGATCCTCCCAGGACTCACCCTTCATTCATGGGCTGTAACCCCAGACCAGAGTGGGCGACAGGGGGGGGCAATAGGGGCTCGCAGGGTGAGAGGACAATGGAGCTTCATGTGTGTATACATGTGCGTTTCCCTTTCCATTTGGAGTGCACTGGTGTGGAGCTCTCTGCCAGATTGTGCCAGACTCTCAAACCCATTCAGTGCCACTGTGAGAGGCCAGAGGGCAGCGTCAGGTTTGGCCATCTCATCGCCTTTGTCTCTCGGCTTCATTTAGCCCGTACCTGTTGTACTGAACAAAGCCCATCACATGTGATTACGCACATTATGCCAGAAATACCTCGCAAGCTCTCCATCCTTAATAGAAGCCTTAATTGTAGCCAATTTCCCAGCGAACCACGGGCGCTTGCTGCCCAATGACCTTGTTGGTACTAATTATATGCTGAATGTGAAATCAAGTACATTTTGAGACAGTAGAGGATGAAGTGGCTGGGGGGTTGGGTTGGCCTGCGACAACAGCGTGGGGAAATTATGTGAACTGAAACAGAAAATAGGGCAAAGCGAAGAGGGCAAAATGCAACTCAGGAAAGGAAATGAATGCACGTCTGACCCAATGCTTATTATTTATTCCTATTTAAAGTATTACATTTTCAGAGAGAGCGCTTTCTGTAAGCGTTTTGCTCGCCTGTGTTTAATTTAGTAATATTTTCTTAAGGATTTTACCGCACAGCATCCTGTAACGCGTGTTTTGAAAGGCGCTTAATGTACTCGTCTAACGCCATCTGCTGATGAAGATCATGGGACACAAAGGTTCCAACCCAGCTACTAAATGAAACTCTATCTCAACAACTATAGTCGGATTAATCACGTCATTTGGTGACAATAAAGAATAAAATGACACACTAAAAAGTATTAGCGTAACATCCATTTGTAAAGCCAGGCCATGTTTCATTAGCTCACACATAAACGCATTATCCAGTGGCCTCGTGCTGCCTTTGAAGTCATCGTTTGACCCCCCACATATAATCACATGTAGGGTTTATCTAAAGTGATTGCTGCTCCTCTTTTCCTTGTTCAATTAAGATGATGATATTAGGGAGATTCTTAACAGATGGGATTTCCACTGTACACGTGTCGACGGCTTGCACGCAAACTCCACCTCAAGGCACTTCCTGTCAGATCCAAGTGAGCACAGAGCAGCGTGGGCTGGCAGGACTGGAGCAGACAGGAAGTGATGTGGTGCCGGTCTGAGCCAGCAGGGGGAAATATGGTCAAATATGGTCCCATCAATAATGAGTAGGTGGAGCGGGCGAGATCAAATTACCAATTTAGAGCTAATCACCAAAGTGGTGACTGGTCTTTGCTTTATCCCCGCTCCCACTCTGCTTTCTGGTGACTCCTGCCGCCATCTGTCTGCCTTTCTCAGGGGAGCCCTTCCCTTTCTCCTGAGCACTACACTGGATGTTTTATTAATTCTGTTTCACCTGATTACACCCTGTCTGAGAGTCAGGGCACATTAATAGGCATTTAATTAACGTTTAATTAAAGGAACAGGCATTGAACAGAGGGCCACAAATCTGAGACGCATCCTGGTGAGGTCAGCGCCAAGGACACACATTATATAGACGTATGCGGGGAACAAGCCCCGACGTATTAACCCGCGTATATCACCGCCATGTGTGTGTGAAGGATTTCACTTTTAAAGCCCTTAAGGTTTTAAGCTGATGCAACATCATTAATCTGACGTCTCTCTCGGGAAATGTTTGTCTCTTTAGCTACTACATGCTCCACTATGTCCACACAACACAACAATGACGTTACACTGTAAAGCTGCCGTTACTACTTACAATAACGCAAGTGTCTTCCACCCTCGGTGTAAATATGTTCCACTCTGCCACTGCAGCGACGGCGGCCGCGCTTCAGATCACAGCACAGAAATCAGCTGCCGGGTTTGTCGATAAACCGACTAACGTTGAGACAAAAGAGCCGCGCACTTTTGTAAAGCCCAGACAAAAACTTTAAAAGCACACCGCAGGAAATCGACAATGCGGTGCAACACAGCCGATGAGGAGATCCAGTTCAGAAAACAATCAAGCAAACGGCCGAGCCATCAATGGCACACAAAAGGCGGGTGTGACCACCTCAGCATGGCTTTGGCCAGGTTAGAGGCAGGGACAGAAGAGGCAGAGCACCCAGATTGAGAGAGAGAAAGCCGGGGTCAGCTATAATGAGCCGTGAATGTGAGCATCCGACCAATCCCGTTTAATGGGGTTCATCCCTGGAAAGGTTTCTGTGCCGCCTCGCACCGGTGTTTGTGTGTGTTCACGTTGGGGTTCGGGTCAGGGGGCTGCAAGGACTCTGTGACCCTGAAATGAGCTCTGGGAGACAGTGGGGACCCCCGCTGGCAGGACAGAGCTTCTTTTATACTTTAATCTGCACGCAAGGGGGATCAATATGGAAACTATTGGTGCTGGGATTGTGTGCAGGAGTAAGCGGTCCAGCCATTTTAGATGTCTCACAGGGGGTTGGCGCAGCCTGACAAAAGCACAGCCCCGCTGCCACCACCGGTCACAATGACCTGTGGGACAGTGGCACACCAGCAGCTAACCTACTTAACATTCATTAGTGTCAGAGAGCTGGACAGATGCTCCGGGTCTTAGGATCTTCTCTCACATGTTCTCTACATGGGGCTCATTCAGCAGCGTTTGACGTCTTTCATTTGGGATATTGGACTTGTGGGCGGTGGCGGCAGCGGGCCGCTCAGCTGTGGATTTAGGAAGAGAGCCGGGTGGGCATGGACGGACTCACCCTGTGAGCGTGGGGTGCAGAGCGGGAGCCGTCAGGCAGCCAGGTGCTCGTGCTGACGGGATGCCTGGGCCGAGCCGGGAGCCTCCTGGGACGTTTGAAATCCGGATTCCTGGAAGGTCTGTTTTCCCGGTGAGGCTCTGGAGCTCCTCTTCTCTCCACAGCAGACATGTCCAACGAGCTCTAGTCTTTCCCGAAAGTGTCTTGGTAAAAAATGTAACATTTCACTACAGAAGTCCTAAAGTCACAAGAAAACTTCACACTTTGTACCCGACTGATTCCAGGAACCGAGCAATGCCTCTTTGTGGGAGGCTAAGACATGTCACTCTACTTAAATAGCTAATGGCTGTTAATAATTACCACCCTGCTGAACTCGTGCAACTCTCTCATGCATGTCGTTTCCTTCGCAAGTAAGAAAGCACTGAAGACAATATTCCCTTCTGAGTTTGAGGGGAGATAATAAACTTAAACCCTGTGTTCCCTCCACATGCACGGCAGAAACGAGGCCTACAATAAACCAAAGCTTCCAATTTAGAAGTGAACAGCGCTGTAGCCCCACACAGTGACACAGGCCAGAGCAGAAACCAGGGGCAGCTGGACAGAGAGAGGGCTTTTCAGGCCAACTCCAGACACAACATGGATCAGGTTCTGGGCTGCTATACAGCAGCATAAATCTCCTGCCTTTAATTACATTACAGGGCATATAGTGGCAAGCTCTGTGGAAACAATGGACCCTATCAATTCCACAAATCAGAGCTCAGTGGAGTGTGTGTGTGTGTGTGTGTGTGTGTGTGTGTGCACGTTCTTAACAGCCCTCTATCTGTATCTCCAATCAAAGCTTATTATCTAGAGTGTGACTCCAGTTTGAGATTCTTCATCTGAAGCTTTTCAGTGCAGGACAAACAGAGTAAATACGCTCCTGGTGTAATATTAACAAGGGAGTAGTCAGCGTTCTCCATGGTGACCAGACCAAACACAAGCAGACATCCTTTCACAACGTCCCGCTTCAGCTGCAATTTCTTTATTTATAGTTTTGAAGACATTTGTCCCGAATATGTTTCTCTAAAACTGAGAAAGAATTCAAAAGAAGATCCCCACAGCCTGGCATGACCATCTGATATGAACCTCTCCTTTACTTCTCCCTCCCTGAAGCACACTCTGTCCCAGGTCTTCCTCTGTCCGACCCTCCGGGGGGCTCCGCGGTGCTTTTTTTTTTGGGTAATCCAGATGCCACAATACCAGTTGCTAAGACACTGCCTAGAAAATGCATTGTGTGATTGGAAGTGGAAATCGCAATAGTTTTGTGGCCCGGATTCGAATGCTTGTGAGAAACTGAGTCCTGATTGTGAATCTTTAAGATGTTTCAATAAAGTTTGGATTGGATCAGTCCACGTAAAGTGAGAAATGCTTCATTTAGTCACTTCCTGGTGTGAGATTGTATTTCCTGTCAGCTGTGTTTTCTAGTTAAACTGACAGGCCTCCCTCCAACGAGAGATTTCTATCTCAAGCGACTTCTCAGTTAAATAAATACATCACTTAAAAACAACACATTTTTCTGGTCACTAGGCGGAGGCCTGCGTAAACAAGCGGTAAACACAATGTGCGAGCAAACAGTTGCCTCTTTACTCAGCAGCGACATTAGCATTCATCCGGAGCCGTGAGTCCACCTGATGTATGCAAGTCCAATATTCCCTCTCCTTTCAGCTGTTTTGTTTTGTTGAAGGAGATTTCTGGCTGTTTAGCCGCTAAACGCTCCACTTTGTTCACCAGCTCGTCGCTAACTTCGTATCGTCTGACATTTGGAGTTTTTACAGCTTTTATGTGCAAACAGATGGGACCCGGAAAACACTGAGGATGTGGAGAGCGAATCAAAACAGTGAAGTCGAGGGCCAGAAAAAACGAAACGATGACCTTAAGACGCTAAAACGACCGTGGTGATGACGCTCCGAGGGTTCGTCGCGGCGCCATGCGATCTATTGATTGGATAAACAAATATTGATTACAGCTTCGAGCTCTTCTCTCCGTGAGACTTTAAAGTGTTGTTGCCCTTCGATGTACCACGATATAGTTACACGTATATCTTCAATCTTTTCTCTCGATTGGAGTCAAAAAAGCTCCTTCTCGCACACAAATAAACACATACATCAGCACACAAGCTGACAAAGCCTCTCGCAAAACACATAAAAATACAATTACAAGGGCTTTCATGCTGTTCTAAGGAAAGCAGCCCGGCCCACCGCGTGCTGCCCTTTGTCGGCTGCGGGACCCAGAATCAAAGAGCGCTGACCTGCGCCGGCTCTGCCCGGCAGGCCTGCGGGGAGTCCTGCTCTGACTCCACACCCTGGTTGCCATGCCATGCTGGGACCCCCTCCCTCCCTCCCGCCCCCCCCCCCCCCCGGTTTGCTCCGTTATTTCCTCATCTCATCAATCTGTCAGCTAAGCCCTTTGACACGCAGCACAATATGCTCCCAGTATTTCTCACTT
This sequence comes from Cottoperca gobio, assembly GCF_900634415.1. NCBI lineage: Eukaryota > Metazoa > Chordata > Actinopteri > Perciformes > Bovichtidae > Cottoperca > Cottoperca gobio. The sequence continues at coordinate 1,444,395 of NC_041377.1, read as the reverse complement.
CATTCCCCCGCTTTTCAATATGGTTCCAGCATTTCAAGATTAGTCAGCTCACCCACGAGGCCTGCTCCCCTGGTGCCTTGGGACCAACCGGGGGGGGGGGGCGGCAATAGTTGCTAGAAGCAAAGAGATGGCACTGATGCAGCAGAGATGTCATGTATTTTAAATCCGCTACTTTCAACTTGTTGGACTAAATCTGTATGAAAACGTATTAAAGTTCAAACTTTCATCACAAACAGGTGAAACCCTGAAACCCCCGCCACTGGGGAGCAGCTGGGTCTTTAATAAACACACATTTCTGCCCAAGTTGGGAAAGTTTTCAGTATTTGCAAGTTGCATATTATCATTATTCTGGATTTAGCATCATTTAGATCTAAATCTTTGGCTTATGTTTCCAGCGCTGTCACTCAACCCTTCACACTGGTCCTTTAAAATAAGTTCTCTCCTGAACATTCATCTGACTGGAACATAAATACAATCCACCTCTGTAGTACTCGTGCAACCCTTGGATGCGTACTTGGTGTACTCTGACCAGCTCACATCTGCTCACGGCTCAGCCATCAGGACCTCAACGTAAATGAACACTGACGGGTACAGTCACAAAGAGACTTTAAGTAAACGTCGGCCACCTGTGAATACAGCCGACAGTTTTATGGAGATCGGGACGTGAATAAGAGAGTGTGTTTTTCTGCCACTGGACTGGACTCACTCGAGAACAGACCATTCAATTTATTTTCAAGTAAGGATGAAAGGAAGACTCCAAACTATGCATGTCGTCTATTCACTGGCAACGCTCTTTAAAGAAAGAAATAAAGACAGCAAAAAGAGTTGGGGAAGGGTGGAGGGGTGGAGCGCTGCATACATTTTACATACACAAGGCAGCAGACAAAGTGATTGTTGCTTCCCCAAAACTTTTTTTCTCTCCTCCAGAACACTTTCCTTGCTGAATAGGCACCTATTAGTGACTCCATTATGGGCACTGGGCTCTTGAATGGCTCCTCACTGTGCGTCTTTATCATAGTCAGGCCGTGAATACAGGCAGCCCCCTCCTCCTGAAGCCCAGCCAAACTCCTTACAGCTTGTATTGATAGGTGTTGTGGTGCTGGTGATGATGGGTGAGGCAGGAGACGGGGGGGGGGGGGGGGCTGCCACTCTCACCCCCCGTTGTGTGCTCCAGGTGTGGTGGGTTAAGCGTAGCTCTCCGAAGCCTCCATTGTGTCGGCTTTTTCTTTACCACTTGTTCCAATAATAAAAAATGGATGCAGTGTTTTACATGCATTAGCTGATCTCCATAATACCATTCCCCCGCCCCCGCCCCCGCCCCCGCCGCACCCCAAGACAAGTCAGGCCTCCGGCGAATCGCTGCACACTGCCTCAGAGCTCTGTATTGTTGCTGGATTATTCAGGAGTTAGCTGAAAGAGACAGGCAGAGTGGGGTGTCTGTACTTTATCTCCAGGGGAGACAGGGGCTAAAGAAGGAGCTTCTTTAGAGGAGTGAGTTACTGCAGCGAAAAGCCCCAAAACACCTGCAGAAGACAAGCGCGAGGAGGCCGAGGCAAGGCTCCCCTATTGTGTCTTTACTTTACTTTTGTACCCGGCGAGGTTCTGTAAACTAGTTCCTGCTGAATGCAGGAGCTTCTATTCATCACAAGTCACAACATTATCACCTCGCTCAGTCTGCACCCACGCTGCTGCACTGACACACACATCAGAATGTGGGGGATTTCAACCAGCAAGACATGTGTGTGTGTGTGTGTGTGTGTGTGTGTGTGTGTGTGTGTGTGTGTGTGTGTGTGCGTGTGTGTCAGTCAAAGCAACTTTGAAGTTATGTGTGTACTCGCAGTTGAAGGAGGGAGACACAGAGAGTAAGAGAGACTTTATGATGAATATGGAAGCATTGTTCAGCCATGCTTACCTCCGCAGGGAACCATCTGCTCCCTGTCAATGCATCACCTGCTCGTCTGAGCCGTCTCCAGGGCAACAACGGGTGGGGGGGATTAGGAGAGGTTATGGCTTTGATGGGAGGGGCTGTCGCTGGGGACAGAGAGGACTGGAGGAGGAGGAGGAAGGGGGGGGGGGGCTGATGGGAGGGAGGTAGCCAGGCGAATGTCGTCCTCTGCTGGAGAGAGTTACAGTCAGAGTCTGGATACAGTTTCCTGCGACGGACGCCACTTGTTGAACACGTTCTTGGTCTGGAAGGAAGAATTTAGCGTAAAATGTTGGAGCCGAAATTAAAGTCGTCAGTAAAACTGAGGTGAATCCGCCCAAACTACAGAATAATGACAATTAAATCCAACTGCAAGAGTAATCACTCTGGAGAACTCACAGGGGATAGTTCTGTGGTAAGAAGTAGTTCCAGAAAGGAAGCCTGCGAACCCTTAAAGGATCACTCCACTGATCTCACACGTGGCGTTCAGCCGCTGCGTGATGACTTCTGTGTCTCTGGACGAAGATTTACAAAGTAAAGTATTCCAGCTTTGCTTTAAGATGAGAGATTTCCAGAACATAAACTGCCGTGGGGCTTTGAGAGAAGTGGACTGTGACGAAGGATGCTATCCAGTTGCATTATGGGATCTGTAGGATACAGAGTTTTGAAGAGTTGTGATACTGAAAGCCAGTTCATCTCGCCCTCTGATGCACAGATTTGAACCCTCATTTGTTTTTTATTGAGCTCTTGAGAGTCTTTATGGAAGATAAGTGCAGCACTGACCATGAAGGTGAGCTGCACTACATCTACAGAGAGGAAATGACTGTGATGAGCTGCCGCAGAGTGACAGGCCCTCTGTGTACGCAGGCTTCGTCAGGTACCGTGTGACGAGCAGCGTCACCTACAGTACATTGTGTTCTGCCAGTGACGGCTGGGTAAACACAGACCTGAGGACAGCTTGGAAGGCAAACACTGACTGATGTTCGGTATAATCTAGTCTCTATTCAAGGCTTTGAAAAGCCCAAAAGTTAAAAAGGAACAGATCGAGATTTTGTCAAATATACATACTTGGTTTCTGGGTGACACGGAAAGTCTGACTGACAGGTGAAAGTGACCACGGCTGCAGGGAGGAAACGCCTTTTGTGTTTGGTCAGAGAGCTGGTGAGGGCGGTGAACCAGGTCCCCCTGCCGACGGGATCATCAGCCTGAAGGCAGGGAGGGAGGGGCTGGATCACTCTCTCCTCACATCAACAATACACCTTCTAACCATGTCATCCCCCTCAGGTAGGGACCTCAACTCTCCCCCCTTAGAACACTCAATCTAATCTCCATCTTTACCACATGTGTGGAACACAAGATGGCAAGGTTTGCAGCTACAGCATGAAGTGATAAGTTAAAGTAACCACGATGATGGCGTTATATGAAAAGTTAAGGGTTTACCAAAGTTAGTGGAATTAAAACTCACGGCCAGCCATCCAACAGGGGTTGAGATACGTCACTCAAAACCACAAATGTCAAACTAATGGAGGTGCACGAGGAAAGGTGGATCACCAAAGTCATTAGGAAACATCCTCTCAGGACCCTGAAGGTCTGCACAGAGTTTCAGAGCAACACATCCAACAGTTGTGGAGCTGCTGACTAGAAACAAGTGTCTCCTTCAGAGCACCACTTCCCTCTTTCTTACTAAAACTACCACTGGGCCTGACGCAGACTCTCTCCCTGGATGAGGTGTTGATCCTGGGAGAGTTCCTGTCAGGGCCACGTGTAGCAGGGACCCGGGCCAGGGAAGGGGGTGACTTTTCTGGGTGTAAAATTCAATTATCCAGCGGGTGAGCGTGTCTGAGCGTGTCTGTTGTGAGCGGTGGGTGGACGGCTGCCCGTTCCCAGCATGCGACAAGGAGGTTAAGAACCACAGAAAGGCCTCCATTATCCCGAGTGAGAACGGCCCATGTGGCTGGCTGCACGGCCCCCGCTCTCATTCACTCCCCTTTACAACGGCACTGCCGAAAGCCTCAAAGTTGAATTCTCTTTTCTCTGCTCCCACTCCTTTTCTTCCTCTCGCCCTCCTCCCCTCCCTCTCTTGCTCTCCTACTCTCAGAAAAGAGTCTCCACAATGCTGCTGGAAGGCTGGAGTGGATTCTTCAGCACCCCTGTGGACAGTGCACATGTGGACAACATTCACAGGATGTCTGTCAACTGCTCCATTAATCAACGGCATCTCATGAAAGCACAATTAGGAAAGCTCACAACTCGATAACAGACTCTCATCTCTAAACACCCCTGCGACTCCTCCCGCACAGCAACGCTCCGTTTTCCTCGTCCAACCGCACTTTTTCCACAACAATTCTGAAAGAATCTGGAGTTGCGTAATCATGACAAAACAAAAATGTGTTTTTCCTAAGTGAGGACAGCTGCGGCGTGTAAAAGAGCTCATTCCTCGCAGTCTGTACCCATCGGGTAGAAGAGCTGACTTGCATCTGGCTCATCATTAGTGTGAGAATGGACCTTCAGTGCGTGAAGAAGACTGAGGACACTGCACCACTTCTCCTGATAAATGAGCAATTGTCTCCATCACCATTAAAGACAGTAAATGACGCAGTAGGGAGCTCTCCATCCACTGTACAATATGAAGAGACATCACGTCCCAAATTGCTGACCGCTGGAGACGAGCAGACGACACACACTGGCCCATTATGAGGCCTCTGCAAGAAGAAAGTGTCCGCTACAGCGTGTTTATGTGCATTTCAATTAGGCTGCAGTACATTCCAGCTGTATTGGTCGATATTTCAGCAACTTGGGGCAGACGAACGATCTGTAAACACAACATTGACATAATATAATAATATATATATGTTGTTGCTCCGTGTGCCAGTGGAGCTCTCTCAACATTACCAAACCTACACTGCCCTCATGTGGCACCTGAGGATCTCCTCAGTCAGGTGGGATAGTTGGAGAAGCACAGACAGATTTGTTTGCTCTACTCCTACGGCTTTAATATTAATATGGCTGCATGTGTTTGCACGTAATGCCCAACTTAAGGAAGTTATACAAGTTATTATACAAGTACTTTCTGAGTTATTTCAGGAGACTATGGAGATTATGTATATATATAATGTAATGTAATATATATCCTCTATAAGACCACCTCTTGATTAATCTCCTTTAAAATAAATGATGACTTTCATCTCCGTCCACTAAACCAGCTGAATGAGCTTTGTTAACTGTAAGTTAAGGAAAAACCTGAAGCCACAAAAGTTAATTGACAACAATTTGATTTTTGTAAGCAGGACTTGCACCTACATATAACTAATCTTCTTCAATCGTTACCTGTGAAACTGTATTGCAGCCTTGTTATACTTCATGTGAGTGCAGGCAGGTGGTGTAGTTCTTCAAGCTCACAGCATCCAATGCAGTCTCTCTGCCAGTCATCCAGGCTTCTCCTAACGAAGGAAATAAAAAGATGGTTGGCTTTCACTTCAAAGTGTTTCTATGATTCTATAATTCTATTTAAACCTCGACAAGCTATTGTTGCTGACTTTGATGTATTGAAGGCAGAAGTCCCACTGACTTGTAACAACTAATATATTAACTACAAGATACAGTCAACCCAAGAAAGCAAGGCCAATCTGAGAAGAATAACACTTTACCATCATGTCAAAATGTGTATTTGTCCAATACCTGCAAACTAATTACACTACCATCAGCTGCACTTTGAGTTTAGTGCTAAATAGCTAATGTTAGCATGCTAACACAGGCTAACATAAGATGGAGAACATAGTAAACAATATACCTGTTAAACATTATCATGCTAGCACTGTAATTGTGACTATAGTATGTTAGCATGCTGTAAGTAAAAACAAGTGGTGCAGCTTGGAGATTGAGAAGTTGGAGGCTAACATTAGCATGGCGGCCATGACAGTTGTACTGGAGGTGTTTGCTGCACCTGCTCCAGCTGTTTGTTTCAGCAGGAGCTCCTGTCGGTGCTGCAGCCTCTCTTTTGTTGGTTCTGTCTTTTTTTATAGCGATTTGCCAAACACCCAGGACAACATTTACATAGATTAGCTAGCTGCTAGCTTCTGTAGCTGTCTGTAGCATATATGACAAGTCGGGTATTAAAGACTCTATTAGCTGGTTCTGGTCATTCATAGTGTGTATTTAATATGCAAATAGTACGTTTTTTCTAATTTGAAAATACTGTATTACTCTGCCGCTAACTAATAGCAGATTTAGAAAGAGTTTATTTCCTGTATCTGTGTCACGTGCAGCCAGTTATGAGGTCAGGGCATGTCCGGGTCACCGAGGTCATGACCTTGGTAATTATTTCCTGGATTTTATGGTGATCATTTCATCATCTGCAGTCTGCTCCACAGCTGAGTGTGTGTCAGTGTACAGTCTCTAGCGCTCCTAAAATGAGATTTGAGATTTAAATTGGCTTTTACAATTAAAATGTGTTTATGGAATATTGCTTACGGGCACAAGCAAAAATAACATGTTTATGTTTAATCCCTTTTAGTAATGAGCAGACTAGCGGCAGGTTCTGAGTCTATTACCTCCAATTGGAGAAATGGACATGAACAAAGATTATTACCGATATTTTGCATCAGACAAATCATGATTAAATTAAATTTGTTAGAGAGAAATTGTGTGATTTGTCCAGATATAAAACTGTTTTATAGCTATAGAAAAGTCAAGACGCACATTGTTCTCTGTAAGTAGTTGTGTTGTTGTTGAGGTAGCCTTACTTGCACTTTACTTGAGTACTTCGATGTTATGCTAACGTTATTTAATACTTATACTCCTTATGCGTTTGTATGCAGCAGTGTCTAAAGTGATTTAAATGAATTAACCCCGCCAGCTGCAACATTAAAGTGATGTACACAATATGCATACAGTAATAAAGAATATAGATGATTATTAAACGGACCATTCTGCACAATGTGTTAATTAATGATGTATTATTAATATATACACCATATGTGAGTCTTTCTCCCCCCGCTGGCCGCTGTAACGGTACTTAAAGTCGGGTTTTTTTAGGCAACTTCAACTTGTTTTCAGGTCAGTCCTGTTGCACAAACACAAACAGGAATCAGCAAAACAATAATGTTTCAGCTGACAACCAGCAGTGCGTAGTCGGAGCCAGCTCCGCGCGAGACAACAAGAACCAGATGTGCCATTCTGTTTCACAACAACCGTCCCGTGACATGCCGATGCAGAGGGGGGTGTGGTGTTACCACGCAGAGGTTTTATAGACAGGAGCTGCACACACAACGTCTATCACAGTTCAGCATCAGCACACACAGATTGTACACCTGAAGAACAAGAGGATGGAGGCAGCATACAAGCAAGTGAATGGAAACTACGGGCAGGAGGGAGAGACAGAGGACCCGGGCACAGGCACGAGGGTAAATGTGATGTTGTGATACCTGCGTGTACAGCTTCCTTTGCATTTGGCTTTGACACCACTTTTTTTATTTGCAGAAACAACTTGTGTGTGATCTTCTGTCATGATATGGTCATAAAGTTATATGAAATAATCCTCAATCTGCAAAATGAGATCAAACTCAGTGTATTTTTAATGCAACAATAGAGCCTGGCATTGCTGGAATATTTCAGGTAGACAAAGCAGGGACAGTCCAGAACAAGAACAAACAGCTGATGTTGCTGGAAAATGGACAATATGTGCTCGGGAAAATGTTTTACAAATGAACTAAACAGGTATTTGGACATCCTGGATACAAAATGATGTCTTGTCTGTTATGTGTATAAAAGCTCGAGCTTTAGTCGATGCACCAAAAAATATTATGCAACTATTTTTTTTTTACTTATTTGACTTTTAAAGCAAACATTACATAACATTACATTAGACATTCCTGCCTTTCTTTGTCTTATGTCAAAGTGTGATTACAAATATTTCTGTTTTGAGCTATTGATGTAATCTTAGGGTGGGTTAGGGGTCATGATGACAGTATTTTATAGTAAAAAACTAAAGTAATCTGTAGATTAATCAATCGTGAAACTGTTATTTCAGCCTTCTGGTTTAAAGATAAAAGAAACCCTGTGCAGTCAAGACTTTCTTGAACTAAATTTAACATGAATTCTTTCAAGTAAAGACTCCATAAATATTGTTAGATTGAATAAACGACTGTGACCACAGCAAAGGTCAACGTTAAGTGTGAAGGCTTCAAGCTGTCAGAGGAGACGTCTCCAATGACACAGCTTTCACTAGATGTCATGCACTTTCTGCGCATGACATCTAGTCACAGATGTGCAGAATGAGCTCCAAACTTAGATGAATCACCAACATTGTGATTAGAATATGTGATTTACACATACTCTTGATTTAAAAAGTGGAACTGTGGTGTTTAGAAAGCTTTGTTAGAGTTAAATAGACTATCATTCTCCTTCAGCTGCCAGATTTAAGTTTGAAAACACATGTTTCTTATCTCAGGAGATCAAAATAAACTATAAATGTGACACATTTATTACTCCCGCTTCTCTTTCATCTGACTCCTGCTGTAGAAGTAGTGACAGTGGCTGTAAAACAAAGTGCTTAAAGCACATAAGAAAACCCATAAACTCCACATTTATGCTACTTGCTTTCTCCTGAATTGTGTCTCTCTCAGCGAAGAAGGGGCTCCATGTACCTGGAGGAGGAGACCAACAAGTCCGAAGTCATCTCCTGCATCTTCTCCCTGAAAGAGGAGGTCGGAGCTTTGGCCAGAGGCCTGCGGCTCTTCGAGGTACTGACAGCTCACATACCTTTAAATGTTGACCAGGAGCCCGAATGCTTCGCCTGGTCTTGCTTAGTCCTCCTCAAGACTTACATAAGATAAAACGGACACATATTTGGCTTCAGTCGTCATTAAAAGATGGATCCTTTCTGTCTGGTCGTGACATAAGTTGCCAGGAAAGGAGACCTGGTCTGAATTGGCTGCAGACGATGCTCCTGCAGCTGAACACCAACCGGAGCATGAAGGAATGTTAATCCATCACTCAGGTGGTTCAGTCCGCTTGGAGTGTAAAGTATAGATTGACTGAATATTTCAATAAATAGCTGGCATGAGATATCAACATGAAGATCAAAGCCACATGTGTGTGTGTGTGTGTGTAAAGGTACAGCCAGTTAGCTTAGCTTAGCATAACGACTGGGCACATTGTTTTATCTGTAGATAGAAAGTGAACTCAAGATTGTGTTACCTTTGCACAGAGCCGAGCTAGCTCTGTCTGGTCTTTATGCTAAGCTAAGCTAAGCTATGCTAAGCTAAGCTAAGCGACTTCTGGCTCCAGCTTCATCAGAAAGAGAGAAAATAAACGTAGGACACGATGAGAATATGATGAAATCGGGTCTTTTATTTTCCTAAAGTTACTGATTAACATGAGACAAAACACGCTACGAGGACAGTATGTTCGTTCAGAACTTGAGATGTAAAGACATTAGAGTATCTACTTCACCACCATTTCATTTGAACTGTTTCTGCGCAGGGATAAGTCGGTCGTATATATCATTATTTGTAGTTGTTTCTGCGTAGTTTTCTTGCTCTTGACCTTTTCTGAGCCTTTAGAGGAGGAACATAAACAAACCTTATCTAAATCTTATCTCAGATGTTTGTGTGTCCGTCATGTGCAAACATGAGTGACTCTTTGATCCTGTGACTCCTCCAGGGTTTCTATGATACATGATAAAGAAGGAGCATTGCACTGCTCAGACATTTAACTACTGATCGCTCACTTGTTAAACAAATAAAGTTTATTATATTATTATTATTATTATTACTTCTGGTTACTTGTTTCACCTGAGAAGCCTTGCGCACTTAATGCACATTTATAAATATTTGTACTTCGACTCTCCAGCAATTCAATATTTCTCTTTCATAAAGTCTGAAATCGAAGCAGCAGCCCGAGATCCTGATTTGTAGTCCTTAGTAATGAGTCTGGATCCTACGTTTCCCATAATGCAACTCAATAGTGTCTTTGGAAAGCTCCTTCCAGACACAGGCTTGTGATAAATAAACCGAACGTTTCCCTTTAAAACACTGCTGGCATGTTAATACACCAGTAATAATAATCCTATATAATATAATAACACTTTGCATAATAAGATGTTTTATTATTAATAATAATAATAATATATGCTTCACTGAAGAGTTGTATCAATCTTCTCATCCAACTCTCTGCAAATTAGCATTTTCCCCAAATGTCCAAACAGCCCAAACAGATGGGCACGATAAGTCTATTTATTTAAGTTACTGATTAACATTAAAGAAAACAAAATACATGAATGTGTACGTGACTGAAGGCTCGAGGTGAACTCTGATTAATCTTCAACATGGACGACGTATCAGGTTTACAGTTCTCCCCAACATTTCGCAGGAAAATGGTTCAAAACATTCAAATTCTCCTCAGACGTGTGAGTTTGTGGGGGTGGAGATGTGGGTGGAGATGTGGGTGGAGATGTGGGTGGAGATGTGGTTGGGGTGACTCTGTTCAATATCAGGTATTTGCCAAATGCTGCTTTCCAAATGCAGCAGTAAACATCAGGATCCTCTTTGAACCTATGAGCTCTCACTTCCCTGATCCTCCCCCTGCTCCACCCCCCTTCCTCCCCTATTCGCCTCTTCTCTCCAGCTTTTCTATAAAACAAATGACCCCCAAACCATCAACACACGCCCCTCTCGCTCCCTTACAGCAATGTAACACATGTTGATCCCCCTTCTTCTTCTTCTTCTTCTTCTTCTTCTTCTTCTTCTTCTTCTTCTTCTTCTTCTTCTTCTTCTTCTTCTTCTTCTTCTTCTTCTTCTCTTCTTCTTCTTCTTCTTCTTCTTCTTCTTCTTCTTCTTCTTCTTCTTCTTCTTGCCCTGCCATGTGCTAACACTTGGCCGGGCAGTGGCATCTTCAGAATGTCTAATCTCCATATTTCAGTCAGACGTTGCACACTGTTTATCCGCCTGGGATTGGAGCCCATGTGACACAACCACGTGGCTTTCATGTGACAAGTCAGAGCCACTGGCCGGCCTTGACCTCGCGCCTCAGTCAGGGCGACAGGAGGAGGGTTAATGTCATCAGCGTGCAACCGAGAGACGGCGCGGAAGGGTACAGAAATGGGACAAAATGACCCGTGCATCCTGCTGGGCTGAGGATTTAGGCTTGGCTATGTTAAGCTGGACCAGCCCACCAATAGCAGACATGTTGCAAGTATTTCCTTTTGTGCACAGAAACAGAAATGTCATTAAACTTTCTGCTTTCCCGTCTGAGGGCAGGGACACATTAATCACTTAAACGTGCATGAATTTAAAAGTTGTAATCCCAAAGCTTCACCCTTCTGTGCATTGTTGCTAAATGCACTGAAAGCACAACATGCTATCTATCAAACGGTTCAATGCAGCAACAATAATTGATCGTTGAACTTTGTTATTTTCTCCTCTGATATGCTTCGAAAGCTGACAGTGAAGCAAAGTCATCTTTTCTTATGAACGCCAGCCTGGAATCAGTCTCGGGTCATCTCTGTCCCTCCCGGGGGGGAAGCAGGACCACATGGGCCTTAAAGAAAAGCCATTAAAACGTACAATAGGATCCAGATGGGAGAAAACCAGAGGCCCCCACTGCGCACGCCCTCCTCTTTACTTAGCCTATCGAGGACAGAGAACAACATACTCCCTCTCCCTCCCCAAAGTTACTTCATCAAAAATAAATGTTTGATGGTAAGTACTAATTAAAGATAGTCACGCTCTCGCTTTAAAAGAACATGTATCCAACGGAGAAACATCCCAAGGGTTTAGTGTTTATTCTGCAGCATGAGAAGAGCCTGAATGCAGACAGAGCAGGATGAATGTCTTCACTATGCAGGTGCAGTCTGTCTGGAGAGAGAGATCCAAGCAGACCTCCATGCTGGACTCCACAAAGTCTGATAAATAATGATCATTTAGTAACAACACACCGCCCTCTAGTGGTGGAACAAAGTGCTGCAGCCTGTT